>NW_026887273.1:0-11724 GCF_032173495.1 Musca vetustissima
AAGGACCAATACACAAGGCGTGGATTTTTTTAAAGAATACAAGGCGTGGATTTTTTAAAGAATACCAATACAAGGCGTGGATTTTTTAAAGAATATTTTTTCAAAGGACCAATACACAAGGCGTGGATTTTTTAAAGAATATTTTTTCAAAGAACCACCAATACAAGGCGTGGATTTTTAAAGAATATTTTTTCAAAGAACCACCAATACAAGGCGTGGATTTTTAAAGAATATTTTTTCAAAGGACCAATACAAGGCGTGGATTTTTTAAAGAATATTTTTTCAAGCATCGACCAATACAAGGCGTGAATTTTTTAAAGAATATTTTTTCAAGCATCGACCAATACAAGGCGTGAATTTTTTAAAGAATATTTTTTCAAAGGACCAATACAAGGCGAGGATTTTTTTAAGAATATTTTTTTCAAAGGACCAATACAATGCGTGAATTTTTTAAAGAATATTTTTTCAAAGGACCAATACAAGGCGAGGATTTTTTAAAGAATATTTTTTCAAAGGACCAATACAAGGCGTGGATTTTTTTAAGAATATTTTTTTCAAAGGACCAATACAATGCGTGAATTTTTTAAAGAATATTTTTTCAAAGGACCAATACAAGGCGAGGATTTTTTAAAGAATATTTTTTCAAAGGACCAATACAAGGCGTGGATTTTTTAAAGAATATTTTTTCAAAGAACCTTGTGTGGATTTTTTAAAGATTTTTTTCAAAGGGCCAATACACAAGGCGTGGATTTTTTAAAGAATATTTTTTCAAAGAACCTTGTGTGGATTTTTTAAAGTTTTTTTTTCAAAGGGCCAATACACAAGGCGTGGATTTTTTAAAGAATATTTTTTCAAAGGACCAATACAAGGCGTGGATTTTTTAAAGAATATTTTTTCAAAGGACCAATACACAAGGCGTGGATTTTTTAAAGAATATTTTTTCAAAGAACCACCAATACAAGGCGTTTTTTAAAGAATATTTTTCAAAGGACCAATACAAGGCGTGGATTTTTAAAGAATATTTTTTCAAAGGACCAATACAAGGCGTGAATTTTTTAAAGAATATTTTTTCAAGCATCGACCAATACAAGGCGTGAATTTTTTAAAGAATATTTTTTCAAAGGACCAATACAAGGCGAGGATTTTTTTAAGAATATTTTTTTCAAAGGACCAATACAAGGCGTGGATTTTTTAAAGAATATTTTTTCAAAAGACCAATACGTGGATTTTTGAAGGCGTGGATTTTTTAAAGAATATTTTTTCAAAAGACCAATACGTGGATTTTTGAAGGCGTGGATTTTTTAAAGAATATTTTTAGTGACCACATACATGGCGTGGATTTTTTTTAAATATTTTTTAAGGACCATAACAAGGCGTGGATTTTTTAAAGAATATTTTTTCAAGGGACCAATACAAGGCGTGGATTTTTTAAAGAATATTTTTTCAAAGAACCTTGTGTGGATTTTTTAAAGATTTTTTTCAAAGGGCCAATACACAAGGCGTGGATTTTTTAAAGAATATTTTTTCAAAGAACCTTGTGTGGATTTTTTAAAGTTTTTTTTTCAAAGGGCCAATACACAAGGCGTGGATTTTTTAAAGAATATTTTTTCAAAGAACCTTGTGTGGATTTTTTAAAGATTTTTTTCAAAGGGCCAATACACAAGGCGTGGATTTTTTAAAGAATATTTTTTCAAAGAACCTTGTGTGGATTTTTTAAAGATTTTTTTCAAAGGGCCAATACACAAGGCGTGGATTTTTTAAAGAATATTTTTTCAAAGAACCTTGTGTGGATTTTTTAAAGATTTTTTTCAAAGGGCCAATACACAAGGCGTGGATTTTTTAAAGAATATTTTTTCAAAGGACCAATACAAGGCGAGGATTTTTTAAAGAATATTTTTTCAAAGGACCAATACAAGGCGTGGATTTTTTAAAGAATATTTTTTCAAAGGACCAATACAAGGCGTGGATTTTTTAAAGAATATTTTTTCAAAGGACCAATACAAGGCGTGGATTTTTTAAAGAATATTTTTTCAAAGGACCAATACAAGGCGAGGATTTTTTAAAGAATATTTTTTCAAAGGACCAATACAAGGCGTGGATTTTTTAAAGAATATTTTTTCAAAGGACCTTGTGTGGATTTTTTAAAGATTTTTTTCAAAGGACCAATACACAAGGCGTGGATTTTTTAAAGAATATTTTTCAAAGGACCAATACAAGGGGTGGATTTTTTAAAGATTTTTTTTCAAAGCACCAATACAAGGCGTGGATTTTTTAAAGATTTTTTTTTCAAAGCACCAATACAAGGCGAGGATTTTTAAATAATTTTTAATAAATTTTTAATAAAGAATATTTTTCAAAGGACCAATACAAGGTGTGGATTTTTTAAAGAATATTTTTCAAAGGCGTGGATTTTTTAAAGAATATTTTTCAAAGGACCAATACACAAGGCGTGGATTTTTTAAAGAATATTTTTCAAAGGACCAATACACAAGGCGTGGATTTTTTAAAGAATATTTTTCAAAGGACCAATACACAAGAATTTGTTATGGCCTTCATTCTATGCTATGTTAACCATCTGCCAACATTCCTCAATGTTCCTCCTAAATAGTCCAAGTACGACTTTAGGGAGCAATTAAATACAATTACAAAATGGGTACGTGTAAAACATTTAATGGCAATATCTTTGCCCTAATTTCTACCAATTACAATTAAATCACATCACAACTTCCATAACTCGCCATTCATACCCTCTATCCAGCAGTTCTTCGTGGCAGTTACCAGGCAACAGAAAATGCGTCCTTATGAGACTTGTCGTCATTAGTAAATTATAAGTAATGTCAATGCAATCAAATCATAGACACCTCAAACTCTGTCTGTGCCCCGGTGCTTTAGACGTCCACTATGATGAGGGTGATGACGACAACGAAGATGACAAGCTAAATTCAATGTTTGACTGTCTACTGACTATGTAGGTGGGATGGCAGCTATTATGGCTATATTAATTGCTTCAGCCATATGCTTTCGATTTGTAGAATATTTTGTGGTTTTGAATTTTACTCACACACACACACCCACACATAGAGAGAGACAAACCCACAATGATGAAGATGTTGATGGCGAAATTAAGGCGAATCATCAGTAAAATGCCAAAAAGGGGAAGATGATACATGAGTAACGAAATATTTATGTTCGCTAGCTGGGTGGCTGTGTGTTTGTGTATGTGTATCTGTGTATATGTGTGGGGGAGAAATTGAGGCTAAAAGGGAAGTCAGCAAATGCCAAATACGAAATTTGTGTCAGTTCGCTAATGGCCATTAAGTGGTATTTACATCGAGGTTAGGATGAGTGGTAAATTAATACCCTTTAACTAAGACTCAACAACGGCTACAACAGCAGCAGCATCCGAAACAACAAGGACAACAAGAACTAAATGGATGATATTTTAATGTCAGCAGACGAGGAGTTATGAATATATGGGGTTATGAATTTTTGCTAATAAAGGGACAACAAAAAAATTGTGGAGGTAAAATATAAAATATAATTGTAAAACTAAATCTTAAATTGCAGCTAATTGGCTCCCAAAAACAAAACTAATTAATCTGAAACAATTATATTTTAATGTCAACAATTAAAGGTCCTTGAAAAAAAAATTGATTTCTCAGTCAAATTAATATTTGTTAAATTGTTTTCTTTTTTTCATTTCAGTTGGAATCCTGAAAAATTGTCAATGATCCATTTCTCACTAGGTGGGTATGTTAATAAACAAAGTGTCGTATTACAGTTTTCTTGAGAATCCTCACGTAATGGAAGAGGGGCCACACTGTGGTACAGTGTATTATGTATGTGTGGATATGTTTGTAACAGGCAAAAGAAAACAAAGTTCGCATTTATTATCCGAATTGGATGAAATTTGTCCCGGTTATTAATTGTTCGGTTAAGTCAGTTCACATATAGACACAGATCTTATATATAAAATAGTCCACTCATGTCAATGGTGCAACGTCTGTTAGGATTCATCTCTTGAATATAGCAAAAGTGGTATATATATATCTATATATATATATATACTATATATATATATATATTTTTTAGATGTTCCAGTGATTTGAAGCCACATGCGGCAACGAAAAGAAGAACCTCTTAGGGATTTAAAGTTTTAAAGACCCCCATTTCCACACTAAAAATGAAATGAATACGTTGTAATGATTTTTTTTTATGAATCACAGGGCTTTTTTAATGAATAGTTTTTAAGCACTAACATGAAGCGTTTTTTTTTAAAGAATTGTTTTCAAGGACTTACACAAGACGTGTTTTTTTAAAGAATACTTTATCAAGGACTTACACAAGGCGTGGCTTTTGAAATATTTTTTTAATGACCTACTCTAAGCGTGGGGTTTTAAAGAATATTTTTTCAAGTACTTACACAAGGCGTGGCTTTTTAAATAATATTTTTTTCAAGCACTTAAACAATGAGAATATTTTTCAAGGACTTCTAAAAGGCATGGTTTTTAAAGAATATTTTTACAGTGAACACAACAAGCCGTGGATATTTTAAAGAATATTTTATTCAGGAACCACAACAAGCCGTGGATGTGTTAAATAACATTTTTTCAAGGACTTGCGCAAGGCGTGCTTGGGGCTATGCCAAATATTGATATTGCAAAATGGTGTGCCAACAACAAAACCTACAAAAATCAAAATTGTATACACGTGGGTTTGAAAATCCACGCCACGCCTTATGTTGGCCCATAAAAAAAATATTCAAACTCCACTCCTAAAAAACTAGGCAGTAAGGAAAGATACAAAGTCGGACGGGACCGACTATATGATGTCCTTCACCACTTTTGGTACATACAAGAGATAATATATACAATATCCTGTAGATAGAACAGACCTATTATCTTTGGGAGACCATTGAAATGGAAAATCCGATTCCCAAAAAACTTCTCATACATCAATCTGGACCTAATTCAGTGCGTTGTGAAAAATTTTTTGGTGTACCATTTACAAAAAAGCGGACGAATCTGTATATGGGAGCTATACCTAAATCTGAACTGATTCCAGAAAAAATTCAAAAACATCAATCTGGACGTAATTCAGTACGATGAGAAAAATTTTGTATCAATCGGACAAAAATTGGCGGTTTGGTGCACAATTTACATAACATCTGGCGAAACTTAATATGGGAGCTGTTTTAGGTCAGAGGGGCTCAGCCGATGGGAGTCAGTACGTCGAATGCGTCGAGCAGTGGACCGTAGGGTAGGGGGTGTACGTAAAACCGTGTGCCGTGAAATTAGAAGCAAATAAAAGAAAAACACAATAGTTTTCAATGTAATAATTCAATGTTTATTGATACGTTGGTTGTTTGGTGGTAAACGATATTGGGTCAAGTAAGTGACCAGTATCTAATTTCATCCATATCGGATCATAAATGAGACCTATGACATGCATACATCGAATGAGAAAATGATTTTATAAATATTCTTAAAAGGAAACCTAGGTATATATCGATTCCTTTTCCCTTTACAAACAGTTTCACAAATACATACATCCCTGTGCCACAGATGGGTGAAGGGTATAAACAACTCATGTTTGCATTGTTCCAAATCCACTATTTTCATTTTTCTAGATTCAGAGCGTTATTGTCATATGATAAACGATTTTTTTCTTGCAGCTTTTGAAGAATACGACTTTGAGAAAGTGTGACTTCAACAAGATGGTGCCACACAACTCAAGCGAACATAATTTTTTTTTGCTGAGATATTTCCTGGCTGAGTAATTTCTTGTCGTGACAATATCAACTGGCTAGCAAGGTCATGCGATTTGACACCATTCAATTTTTTATGGGGCAATTCGAAATGCCGTGTTTATGCAGATAAATCTTCTACTTTATACATTTGCCGATATGTTTCAAAAATGGACGAAAATTACATGAAAAGAATCAATGTTTGCAACAGTTCGGGTAAACGCCATTTAAATTGCAAAATGTCAGTGTTCAAACTATTTTAATAAAAATAAAAATTATATATGTTTATATGTGTTTTATTTCGTTTTAAAATTGAAACCACAAAATGGATAACCCTGAAGGTCTTGATAAACATATTCTTTAACTACCCATAATATCGTAATCGTACCACCCATAATATCGTAATATTTCTTTCCACTTAAATCAAGTTAGAAGATGGGACCCGTCGGTAGACTCTATCTGGTACCACCCACATATTGTAATATTCAGTACTTCATTAACATAATCTGGAAACTACATTTTCATATAAATATTCACCTATTTTGAAAATTTACTTATTTCACAAATAAGAGAATAAAAGTACAAAATGTATTTTAACTCATTAGCCATAAAACTGGAGTATAACAATCCACGCCTAATGATCCTGCATCCTTAACAATTTTATTCGTAACAAATCTAAGCCTTTAAAAAAATCCTTGACAAAAAGTTCTTAAAAATCCATGCTTAAACCCTACAAAATTTTCTTCAACAATCCACGTGTTTTTACACTTGATCCTTGATATTTTCGACTTTTTAAAAAAAAAAAAACCTAATTGGTTCTTTATGCTTTACCATTCTTCCTTAAAAAGCACGCTTATTGGCCCTATATCCATCGCAATGCTTTCTTACAATATCATCTGATCCTTGAACATGTTTTCTTTAAAAATCTACTCTTATTGGTATTTTTCACACTTGACCCTGGACATTTTTTCTTAAAAAAACTCTGTCCTTTATCCCTCACAATTCGTTCGAAAGAAATCCCTTGATACTTGACATTTCCTTCCCAAGAAAATAGATTGATTCTTGACAATTCTATCTAAAAAATTCAATATTTTTCGCACCATTGTATTCTGTTCATGTTTTTTCATATTCTGGTCATGTTTTTTTCCAGAAAAGTTTAGAAAACCTATTAAACATTCCATCCTGTTTAAGGGCAACAATATTTCTCAAACAAATCAAACCCAAACCTTTAAATATCTCAATAAAAGAAAAATTGGACTTAAGGGAACCCCACCCATTCTCGATTTTAAATTTTCAAGATTTTCAATGGGCTGGTAAATCAATACCAATGCATGTTAAGGTTTGTAACTTTGCATATATATATTTGAAGATTTAAAAGAGAAGAAAAATAATTTACAAAAAATTTTTTTTATTATTTTGTTGTTGTTTTTTGTAATTAAAGAAAAGTCCTTATTTTTGATGGCGGACATGATAACTCCTCACTGGAACATCGGAATCCGAAAATTCCAACGGTGTTAGAAAGAGTACATGTCTGGCTCTCGTATGAACTAGGATTATTGACTTCGCTCTAAAATTAACAAAATGGTGGACCTTTGAAAAAATATTTTTGGAAAATCGGCGATTTTTTACCAAAAACCAAGTTAAAAAATAAGGAAGATCTTCACCGATTGGCTTTATCCTAGTTCATACGAGAGCTATACACTCCCAGAGAAACGTTGCAAAATTTGGAACCGATTGGATTATTAGTTTTTGAGTTATCGTGCCCGCCATTCGCAAAAAAATGTTTAGAGAAAAACGCGATTAAAGTTTGAGAAGCCCTTCAGCCGTCACTTGATGCTGACACAATAAATCGGCTATATCTTCAAGAGTTCTTGAGATTTTCACTTGAAATTTTGTAGAGACATTCTTTAATCAGTGTAGATTCGAATTATATCAACATAAATTTTGACCCCGAGAATGGGGGGAGGGGGTCCCCTTAAATCGCTTTCAAAATAAACGTTTCAAATATAGAAGTTTATTATTTGTCCTTGCTCCTGAACAATTTTTGAGGAAATGTTCCGTTCTTAAATAATCCACGCTTATTGTCCCTTGACCCTTGAAAAAATGTTCGTAGAAAACGTGCTTAGTCCATGAGAATTTTCGCCCTTGATCATGGATAATTTTGTCTTAAAAATCCTTGTACCGAAGCAAGTCAAGCATATTGGTTGAGTAATTATAGCTGCTTTACCGTGTAAGCGCTACCAGAAAATCATTCTAAAATAGAGTCATTGATCCACTTGATGATATACGTTATAACCCCCTAAGTTTTACCCTTCTTCGAAAACTAGCATTTTTTATCTTTATGCAGAAAATGTCGTTTCAATCGTGGTCATTCATTCATATAAAAGAGCAATCGATCAACAACAACACGTTATATATATATATATATATACACTAACTACAACAACAAATTACAAAAAAAAACTGAAAAACCCATGTTTGAAATAGTTGAATTTTCACACTTGCCATACCAGGCGACCAGAATTAGCAGAACATAGCATTTCAATCAGCGAAGAACACTTTTCAAGTCTATAAATGTCGTGTTTGGTAGTATCATTATAATTAATTCACTCAAAATGTAAAGCATATTTTCAGGCGCTTAAATTAGTAAGGCATTGAAATGAGCGTTTATATGTTTTCTAATCCTATCCAGTGTGTGTCTTAATTTGTATTGTTTAAAATATCAGCATAGATGGCCCAAATAATCCTTACAGCATTTGATTAAGCTCATTTTCCGAATGGTCGCCCATAACTCACACCAAACAGTGACAGTTAACTTCTGAAATGCCGAGAATTTTCTGACATTTTTGACTGTTCCGACCGAGTTCGGAAAATAAATTGCGAATTGTTAATCTAAAGGGCCCGACCTTAGTACTGACATTGTTGATGATCAACAGTCTTGAAATCATATGTTAACTGGATTTTATAGGCCTTACGATCCCAGTTTTATGCGAAATCCAAAAGAACGCCGAATGGGCATGCATTAGTTCTCTTCTATACTGCAGCAGAACTATTCTCACATATTCATGAGTGACGTTCACATCTGGTCCCTGCTCGATTTTTTCCTTAATTTTGTATTGCGATCCGTCAAGGTGCTTCACGACCAACCACAATGGTTTCAGTTTTGTGAATTGTGACTTATAGAGTTTCCCAATTTTTGTAGTGGAATTTAATATTTTAAAAGAGTTGCTGCAGCGTGGATCGTTCAACTTTTATTAATGGAATAATTCTTACTTGTTAAATGTTCACAAAGAAAAGCTTCACAAGTGACAGCTTTCAAAATTCCGGATAATTTAAAGTAATGCCTTTTGTGAAAGAAAATGACCCTCATTGCAATTAGTTATGCGCCTGAAAGTATGCTTTACATTTTACCAATTATTTTAATCATGGCACCTCCACAGAAAATCATAATTGAAATGTTTATTTTAACTAAATCTGGTAGCCTCTTCTTATTCTGGTCGCCTGGTATGGCAAGTGCGAAAATGTCACAATTTCAAACTTGGGTTTTTCGGATTTTTTCGGATTTGTCGTTGTTGTACGCGACTGCCCCCATATAAACAACAATGCCACCCAGGCAACAAAAAGCAGTTGTACATTGCAATTTGCACTATTATTGTGTGTATGTTGGGACTTTTAATGTGTAGAAGAAAATATCCTTCAGGAAAATGCCGATTTTGAAAGTCTTGACCTCATTTGTTAAACAACTTGGGGGGTTTAAATTAATTGCATTATGAATAATAAATTAATGACAGCTCCTCTTGGACCTTTCTTGTATTTTCTAAGCTGACATATTGTGGAATTTTTCTTCCTCACGGTTGAGGTTATAAAATCTTCGATCTAATCGAAATTAGGGGGTCCTCTATTCTCACTTGCAAAGCGATTTTTATACCCTACACAACTTTGTGCAGCCCCAAGACTTTGCAACGCCTCGAAATATTGGTCCTAGACCCACCTTTTAGTGTACGATCGTCATATCTCGACTGAGTCGATCTAGACATGTGTGTCCGTCCGTCCGTCCCTCCGTCTGTCCATTATAATTTTTAAACACGATACAGGCCTCACTTATGGACTAATCTTCACGAAATTTTGCATGTAGGATGGGTTCTGCTCATCGGTTAATATTTAGGAGATGAAATGGACCAAATACTTAATTTTTGTCGAGTTTTCCGGTCGCTCCACAGGCCGCAATTATGGTCCAAACATCTCGAATTTTTGCATGGAGAAGGGGATTTGGCCAAAGAATAAGCATGCCAGTTTTGATAAAGATGGATCAATATTTAGCGGGCCAAATGGACCCCGACTTTTGTGTGAAAAATGACAATATTTGTATTCTATAGCGTATATATTTAAATCTGAAGGACATAGAGCCGAGAAGTTGATAGTTTATCCAAAGGGAGTGGTTGGCCTTTAAATTGATACCAATTATATTGTCGTATTGGCTCGGATGTGGGAGTTACACGTAAATATTTACAAGTGTCTACGTATTCAGATATTATTAAATTAACCATTACCACATTAGAGGGCGGAAATATAGCGCTGATCGCATTGAAATCTTCCATGAGGTTTTAGTTATGGTCAAGGACAACGCCTATAATTTTTGGTGGTGATCAGATAATAATTTTGGGATGAAGTGGACCGAAAACTATTTTTTGTTTGTTTTTTTTTCGATTCCGGCTCAGAATAAAAATCCGCAGACAGATAGAGTTATGTGGCAGTTGTGTAGGGTATCGTATGGTCGGCCCCATTTGATTATGCTGCTCCGCTCACTGGTTTTTATTTATATTTAATTCATTCAGGAATATCTATACTAATCCTTTTTTTCTCATTTATTTTTTTCAGATGCGGCTCCGGAAAGAAGATTTCTTTTAAATCTTACAGATTTAAAATTTTGAATACCCCGATTTCTACACTATAGATGAAATAATACACCGTTATAAATATATTTTTTTTTATAAAATTTGATTCTCTTTTATTTTTATTATTGATTCATTTGTTTTATTTACCCCATTCGGTTTTTCTATTAGTTATTACAAAATTATATATTTATATAATAATTTTTTAAATATTATTAAGTAAATTATTCAAATGTAATTATTGTGTTATAATAATATATATATATATATATATATAATAAAAAAATTATATAGATATTAATTAAAATTATTGTGAAATACATTTTTTGATAATAACTTTATTAATAAAAAATATAATATATAAATTATTATAAAATAAAATGAATATAAATGTTTTTTTTGTGTACTTAAAAGGGTAAGTAAATAAATGGTTACAATTCAAATAGTTTATATAAATTACGAACGGAGTATTTGTATTTTTCTAAAATAAAAAATATATATGAAACCAATTAAGCCGTTTGTTTTGAAATGATGACCGTCATTTGTGGGCTTTAGATTTTGTTTTTATATTTTATTTGTATTTTTTTTTTAATTTTGTTTTTATGGTTTGTACAATTATTTTGTTAATTTTTTCTTTTGTTTTTATATTTAATAATTTGTTATTTTTTTCTTTTTCCTTGAAGTTTAACTAACTATAAATATATATGTAATTTTTCGTTTGTGTGTTTGTATTGTGTTAGTATGTATATGCTGTTTACACATGAAGTCAATTATCTTATTTAGATTTTTTTCTACATATAAATGTATATATGATTTGTGTGTGTGTTTGTTTGTATATATATATCAATTTTAATATAAATTTATTTATTAGTATATATAATTGTTTGTGTATCTTGTTGGTTTATATAAATTAATTGTGTCTTATATATATATATATATATATATATTTTTTTTGTTTTTAATTTTTGTATGTATATACAGGGTATGAATAAATTCATGGATAAATATGAAATTTGGGACATTTTGAAAAGTAATTATATTTGTTTACTATGTCCAGGTATATATCCTTAAATTAAGATATCCATG
>NW_026887274.1:0-11514 GCF_032173495.1 Musca vetustissima
TTAAATTAATTAACTTGAGAAGCATGCACCACACAGAGAGAGGCCACACGTACACCAAGCCAGCCAACAAGCAACCAAGTCAGCTTGTAAATGTACGACATGACGACTTCAATCTCAAGTGGTAACGCTGTTGGGTTATTGTTATTTTTGTTGTTTTTCGTTTTCTTTTCTTTAGATTTATCATTTAAGCCTTCGCTTAATGAGCGTGTTACTCTCAGCCAGACTACTTGCACATAATTCTTGTCAATTGAGACGATACGACAGGACTTGTTCATTTTTCGGCGAAACAATGGTAAATTAATTCTTTTCATATTGGAGCAGTGTATTGTTTTTTCGTAGAATTTTATTATTAATTGAAGTGTTGTCGGACGAGAAGAATACAAAATTGGGAGAAATTGGTTAATGGGAGAACATAAAATTGGAAACTATTATTAATAACTGGTTGTGACCAATTTGTATTGTACGTATTTTAATTAAAGGGAAGCTGTTAAATAAGCGCGGACCTTTAAAAATTGTTCATTAAAAAATGTGCGCCTTCACAACACTGTGGTACAGGGGATTATGTCTGTGTTCATATGTTTGTAACAGGCAAAAGGAAACGAGATAGACACATGGTTCCTTTTGAGAATATGCATAGAATCACTATTTAAGTCGATTTATGCATGTCTGTCCATGTTAAATTGTAAAATACAGGTCGCGAAAATCGGTTCAGATTTTGATGTAGCTCCCAACAACGCAGCTAGAGAGGGGGGGTCCTTGAATGACCTTAGAGCATTTTGTTGAAATTGGTGCAGATGTAGCCATAGCTATTTGGAACGGGTGTCTGATTGAGAATGAATTTTTAACAGTGCGACGCACCGAATATCGTGTATCAGTTTTGCTATACATCATTTTCCATAAATTTGTCCTAAGGTACGCAGCGTAGGTTGCAGCAAGACATGAGCATGTTCTTTCGAGGGAACATTGACATGCAATTGTAAGGATACATATGTACAATATACCCAAAGTTCGGAAGGGTATCATATAGTCGGCCTAGTCCGACTTTACTACTTTCCTTACTGGTTTTAAATTCACGCCTTGTCAAGGTCCTTAAATAATTTCTTAAAACAATTCACGCCTTTTCAAAGTCCTTAAATAAATAATATCATAAAAACTATCCATACCTTATGAAGGTCTTTAAAAAATTTCTTGAAACAATCCACGCCTTGTTAAGGTTCTTAGACATATTTCTGCCCCGCCTTTTTTAGACCTTGAAAACTCTCTGCGGATGTTTATTCCTAGGCAATACTTCGTGATATTTGTACCCTCTTGCCTGATTAGAGGTCAACAGCGTCTCTTCCTTGCACTGAAATATTTTCCGAATATTACCAATATTTAGTACATTCCTTCTAATTAGGTACTTGTCCAAATTCCCTTCACCGTGGGTTGTGTTGTAATGTTTCTCTTTTTACTATTGCCTATAGATCGACTCCGGTCCACTTCATCCCAAAATTATTATCTGATCATTACCGAAAAATATAGGCGTTGTCCATGAACGTCATGGAACATTTCAAAGCGATCAGCGCTATATTTCCACCCTCTAGTGTGGTAATGGGTTACTAACTATTGTATGAATATGCAAGTACCTGTAAATATTTAAGTGTAACTCCCACATCCGAGGACATACAACAATATAATTGGTATCAATTTAAAGGTCAACAACTCCTCTTGGATATATAATCAAATTCTCGGATCTATGTCCTTCACGAGTAAATATATACGCCGTGGAATACAAAATTTGTCATTTTTCACACAAAAGTCAGGGTCCATTTGACCCGCTAAATATTGACCACTCTTTATCAAAACACGCATGCTTCTTCTTCGGGCCGACCCACTCCTTCATGCAAAAATTCGCGATGTTTGGGCCATAATTGAGGCCTCTGGAGCGACGAGAAAAACTGACAAAAATTAAGTATTTGGTCCATTTCATCCCCTAAATATTAACCAATATTTTCCAAAAACAATAGGGGTCTTCATTTGGCCGAAACCATCCTACATTCGTGAAGATTGGTCCATAACTATGGCCTGATCGACTCAACTAATCGAGATATGACGATCGGTATACTTAAAGGTGTCTAGGACCAATATTTCGCAGCATTACAAACTCTTGGGGCTGCACAAAGCTATAATACCCTGATAACATAGTTGTGTAGGATATAAAAAGCCATTCCTTTTTTAGTCCTTGAAAAACTACTCTTTAATAAATCCAACCCTTTTTTAGTCCTTGAAAAAATATTCTGTAATAAATCCAACCCTTTGTTAGTCCTTGAAAAAATATTCTGTAATAAATCCAACCCTTTAATAGTCCTTGAAAAAATATTCTTTAAAAAATCCACGCCTTGTATTGGTCCTTGAAAAAATATTCTTTAAAAAATCCACGCCTTGTATTGGTCCTTGAAAAAATATTCTTTAAAAAATCCACGCCTTGTATTGGTGCTTGAAAAAATATTCTTTAAAAAATCCACGCCTTGTATTGGTCCTTGAAAAAATATTCTTTAAAAAATCCACGCCTTGTATTGGTCCTTGAAAAAATATTCTTTAAAAAATCCACGGCTTGTATTGGTTGGTCCTTGAAAAAAATATTCTTAAAAAAATCCACTCCTTGTATTGGTTGGTCCTTGAAAAAAATATTCTTTAAAAAATCCACGCCTTGTATTGGTCCTTGAAAAAATATTCTTTAAAAAATCCACTACTTGTATAGTTCCTGAAGAAATATTCTATAAAATATTCACGCCTTTTTAATCCTTGAAAAAATATTCTTTAAAAATCCACGCCTTTCTAGTCGTTGAAAAACTATTCTTTAAAAAATCCACGCCATTTTTACTACTCAAAAAAATATTCCTTAAATTTTATTGGTCCTTGGAAAAATATTCTTCAGAAAAATCCCAGTTAGTTTTGGTCCTTGATCCTTTTATGTGGGTCGATTGATATTGGTAGAACTTAAAATCGAAATCTAATTTTCTTTAATAGGAAAAACAGTTTTCCTTTGATCTAAACAATTCTATATTTCCCATGCATTTTATCTATGTTTTCTTTTTGTTCAAAGACTAGTATGTAAATGATGTCACTTAGTCCCAGCAATATTCATTTGGCAATTTGTGAATATGTGGTCGTCCAAAACTAAAATGTTACAAATATTTTATGATTCTTATTACAGAGTCGCTGCTGCTGCGGTGGAAACAAAACAAACACGAAATGTAACGAAAAAATCTCACACAAAGGCCAACACAAAGGCGGAAGAGAAATAGTTTTGATTTCAGTTTGAACACACACAGACACACTCTCACATGCACACATATGCATATTCTATTTTTGTGGTTACAATATTTGGCTGTTTACTTAAGAACACCCTGAACTGTACTTCGCCTTCACTTCATCCGCATCCGTCTTGTCATCACCATCGCGTCGTTGACATTCTTTTGTCGCCGTCATACATATTCCAAAAATTGAAAATGAATCTGTGGCAGAGAACTAGCTGTGATTGCCATATTCTGCTAAGAGATGCATTGGGAGCGGGCAACGAGCGGCTCGGAAATGCAAATAAAAATCCACCACAGCGGAAACAATACAGAAATGTTGTTTGCCGTCGCCAGCGTTGTACTCATATTACACCATCACCATTGTCACGATTGTTTCCAGCACATCACCACCGCAAATAAAAACCACAACAACAAGAATACCAGCAAACATAAATGTCTTCTTGTGTTCCTTTTGTCGCCATTTATTTTTGGGATTTTAAAACAAAAGAAACCATTCGCCAACAAAACAAAAAATAAAACAAGTAACGAACGACTGTGGAGAAACATTTCAATTTCCGCAAAAAGCAATTTTGGCAAAGAAACCGGATCGCGTTTCTTTCATTTCATTTCGTAACGTTTTGTTGCTCGGCATTTTTGTTGCAGTTGTTGTTGCTACTGGAGAGGGGTTTTTATTGGTAAATGAGCAAAAAACGTTAAAATGAAAATTAAACGAACGAACATTACAAATATGTTCATTTATTTGTTGTAACGGAGGACCACACAATGTCTGTATTCCTCGGATGCATACCAACACATATATCCATTGTAATAAATTTAGCACAGTGGGAGATAAATTACAAAAGGAAAAAATAAAACAAACAATATAAGGCTTGGATTTTTAAAGAATATTTTTTCAAGGACCAACCAAGGCGTGGATTTTCTAAAGACTTTTTTTTCAAGGACCAATACAAGGCGTGCATTTTTTAAATAATATTTTTTGCAAGGACAAACCAATAAGAGAAGTGGATTTTTTTGAAGAATATTTTTTTAAGAACCTACCAATACAAGGCGTGCACTTTTTAAAGAATATTTTTTGCAAGGACCTACCTATGCAAAGCGTGGATTTTTTTAACAATATTTTTTTTGGAAGGACCAACCAATACAAGGCGTGGATTTTTTAAAGAATATTTCTTGCAAGGACCAACCCATAAAAGGCGTGGATTTTTTAAAGAATATTTCTTGCAAGGACCAACCAGCCAATACAAGGCGTGGATTTTTTAAAGAATATTTCTTGCAAGGACCATAAGTAATTCCATTATTTAATGCTTGAATATGGTGCCAAGAAAATTATTGCAATTTCCATTTCTTACAAAAATTCCCTTAGCTTATGTTGAATTTAATTAAATACGAAATATTCCATAATTTCTCAATCTCTCCCTTTTGCTTGATTGAAATGATAGATGATGATGTACTAAGATGTTCATGTACTCATAGAAAATCATGCTAGACAAGTGTTTTAGAAAAATTAAATTGAAAGTAAAGCGCTCAGCTTTCACATCCTTTTTTCCCTCCAATGTAAAAAGGTTTTAATGGAGTGATTCTTTTTCGTTACATTTTTTCCATGTCTATGGGCATTAGAAATTTTACATTATTATCCTGCAGATTTATCACATTAAGTGAATACGAAATTTATTCCTTTTGATGCTTAGTATTACATCAAAAAATGATAAATTATATTAGGCCAGTAATAATTTTTCTGTACGCTCGGGGAATTGAATTAGATCAGAATAATGTGACATGGATGTGAATCATAAGGAAGAAAAGTTTGGTAAAAGAGATTGTGGTTTTCTTATCTTTTTAAAATATTGGGTGCAACTATGAATTATTGGAGTCTCAAAAACATTCAATTTAACCTCCAGGCCCCAATGTCTGAACTGTCAGTCTCTTTTATAGTTCCATTTTAATACCTAAACTTTTTCTTGATAAATTTCAAAGAGTTTCTATAATTTATATTACTTGTTAATAGAAACACTTTGCCTTCTCAGCCAGGGTCTCATTTCTAATCCTGTTCACGTTTTCCAGTTTTTCAATAAACTCCACGAAAAAAACGCTTTACTAGGTAAGTAAATAAAAACTCTCCGTGTTTTTGTTCTGATATTCTGCTCCCTCTACCTTAGCTGGCCATAAGCAATCCATGCTGCTGGTGGGTGTTACCACACAGATACAAAATCAGCAACGTAGCAAGTTAACAATTTGTTAACTTGTTGTTTTTCGAGTATTTATCCACTAACATTTGATGGAGATTTACTTTATTTTTTTCATTCAAAAAAAAAAAAAAAAAAACTCCTGGATAAAAACCATGCTTACGTTGCCTCCCCTTTTTATTCTCCAACCACTTGAAGTGTTTGGCTGTTTTTTTACCATTTTACCATCTTTTCGCTTTGGAATTTCCCCTCCAAAATTCCTACACCATTGCCCGCTCACTTGATTGCGGTATTTGAGAAAAGTGTTTTCTGTGGCTGTATTTTGTGTTTAACCAGAAGACAAATTGTTACCATATTTCGTTTCGCTCAAGTTACTGAAATATGTGGCCAATGCTAAAGGCTATTTATTTTCATTCATCCAATCATTCCTTTACTCTTCAACATCGTGCTGGATTGTGTTATTTATCCGCATTCTTCTCCCTTCCCCATTTTGTGTGTGTGTTTTCTTGTTGTTGATGCTGTTGTTGTTGCAGTAGCTGCTCCTTCGGAAGAAATAAGAAGTCGCCGCTTAATCAGAGAAAGACGTTTGTTTAACAAACATGATATTGAAATATAAATAACTATTTATAATATCGTAAAAATGTGTTTGAATGGTTTTTTATTTTTCCAATTCACTGTGGTGGATTTATTTTTGGTTTAAGATGAAAATATTGACATAGAAAACAATTAAGGCAAACCTCTTAAAAATAAGAGTTAACAATAAAGAACATGATTTCGGTTAACGGACATTTTATAATTTTTCAGAAAGCGATTTACGATTATTACTTTTTAATAGTACCCAAGAAGATCTTCCGAAGTTTTAGACAATTAACATTCAATGACTAAAACGGCGTGGCGATTCATGACTTATTGCCACTATATCGTATGATCAATAAGTAATTCAACCTTGAATTTTTGACCCCTTTACGCAAAAAAAAAAATCGTCTGAAACGCACAGTGTTTAGCTCAGAGGGGCTCCGCCGAAGGGAGTCGAAACGCCGAATGCGTGGAGCAGTGGACCGTAGGGGAGGGGTGTTTTGAGGGGATTTGATAATAAAAAAACACAAGGGTTTTCTTAATAAATAGTTCAATGCTTTATTGATGTTGGTCTAACGAAATTACCTTTTAGGCACAACGATATGTGCTCGCAACGATATGCGTGGTCATTCTGAATAACAGATATATTGATGCTTAAAGGAGGCGGCAAAAACAAGTGCCGCCTCAACGGCGCTAAACCAAGGTTGCAATAAACCGTAGCGCGTACATTTTAACGAATAATTAAGGACCAAACCAGGGGTCAATAAAAATTAGTATTTTTATACAAATCTAATTTAAACACACAGAATAGTGCGAAACCCAATCATGGGTCTGAGAAACGAAATATTGATTATTGCCTACATTGTTTGAAAATCGTAAACAAATCCTTTATAATAACAAAAATTGGGCCTGGATCTCCATATACGAGTTCAAGAACTTGGAATACCAACTGCCATATTGATAGAAAAATCAGACTAGGACGTTCTGGATTGGGTTAGTATCTTTATTACGGGTGTATGTCAAAACATGAACCTGACAGGAGGTATTTTACTATAATGAAATCCCAAGATAGGATCTCCAATCTCCCAAAATAGGGCGAATTATCCAAATGTAGTTTATGTCAAAACATGAAACTGCATTGAATTGAAAAATTGAGTACATACCAAAAAATATAGTTTATAAATATTGCTGAACCCCTTTGCGACATTCAGAAGTATTGGATATTTTGGTGTTGTTCTTCGATCTGTTAAATATTTTGGGGGATTTGGAAAACAAAATTCAAGGTATTGGTCTGTTTTGTTAAAGACATATTAGTATTCATAAACCCCTGTTGTTATACACTCAGTCTTATGTCTAATGAGGGTATATACACATTGATACGGTGAAAATGTGCCTCATTGAAATATTGGTTCTCGACCCCATGTTTCTTTAGACCAAATCCGTATTAGAAAATTTGGAGCCGATTTACAAATGTCCATCCGTCTATCTGTCTGTCTGGGTGGTGCGCACGCTAACTCTCGAAGTGAATATCGATTTCATTCAAACTTTTCACATCTTATTATTTCCTCCAAGTACGAAGATGGGGAATCCACTCCTTCTGGTACCTCCTTCTGGTACCTCCCCCGCAAAAGGTCAACATTTATAAATCCAATATCAGGCGAATGAAATGTCCGATTTAAACAACCTATTATCTTTACAAATCCTAGATCAACTTTGAAGATGGCACCCATAAGTCCCCTCCTTCTGGTACCCCCCACAAAGGGTAAACATTTTCACAGCATATTATTTTTAAGAAGCCTAGATCAAGTCCGAAGTTAGGACCCGTCTGGAAAATGAGATGTTGTTCAATACGAAAATAAGTTTATTATTGTCGTACGAACCTGGTATCTCAATTGGTTTTATTAAAAATAAAGAATTTTCAAAATAAGCGATTTTACACATAATAAAATTACCTTTCAAATAAATGTCGTTTAGTTCGAATTGGGCCAATTTTGTGGGAGTTGGAGAGATTTGAAACTGTAATTTACCTATTTTACTGTACACATTAATAATTTACTGTACAGATTGATACGAATTGAGACGGCTGCACCATCCTAACCCTAATTGGATTGAAGCCAGTTTCCTTTACTGACAGATGCTGTTTTTCTTCTGCTATGGATGGATGGTAGACTCTAAGGATATTGATACAAATCCTTCGTACCGGCTTTCGTGTAAATTTCAATCTTTTCTGTTCATCTAGGTACATCTCTCTTGTACAGTGGACCTCTGCATCGACAACATGAGTTGTGGTAATCTATGCGTATGGGTTTCTCCTCGTCATCTAAATGATTCACTGTTGCCACAAAGAGACACCCCTTTGTAATTCTCAGGGCGCCATTCTCTTTTACTGTGTATCGCTTACAATCGTGGGTTAGAAATGTAGTTTATTACCAAATAAACTCTATAAATTCCATTAATTATTGTACATCCGGTCCCACATACCATTTCCAGAAAGGTATACTGTCAGAAAGGTATTGGTCACACATTTTCGGAAATAATAACCTGGCAGGAAGTTTGAATTCTTAATATGCTCTAACATCTTCATTTTCCTCAGATGGAAGATTTGTAGTAATCAAGTAATGATCATTACGACCTCTATGCCATCAAGTGGTTGTAACATTTCCGAAATTAGTAACATTTTCGGAAATATGAGCCGTCCTTGGCAAATTCCATTACCATAGATTTGTGTCCGGTGATTGTGGAATTTTAGAAATGTAGAGGTTAAACAGTTCCGAGGATATGAATCTTGGAATATTTTGGAATTTTACATATAATCCAATATCCAATTTTTCATACTGGAGGTTGGATAGATAAGTCAGGGGCCACCAAAACTGTTCTATGACCTGACACATTTTGGCTTCGCACAACGTGCTGACGGGTTGTTGAGTAAAAAATGCATACATCAGCTCTTGTATTTAATTCACTCATCGTTAGATTGTCCTTCAATTTTCTGTATTTACAGACAACTTGATTGTAAAATTGGGGGTTTTTAATATGTTTAAAAATCAACATATCCTTTCAGAATCGCGAATTGTAGGAGTTGACAAATATATAACGGACTTTTCCCACATTTACTTGTTTAATGCAAAAACATTGCCTTTAATTTAATGAAAATCTATTTGAGAATTGTTTGACCGAATAAATGTCCCCACACCACTTTCCCACAACTCCCACCCTCTCTGACTCTAACGGATGTTCATTTCGCTGCCACAACTTTCATATTTAAGAAATAAAATTTGATCAACAAGAACAACAACAACAAATTGATTATTCCGTCTTGTTATTCACTTAAGTTAATAGCCCTGGGGAAAAAACCAATTGAGAGGAGCGTAAACAACAACTCCTTCAATAGCAAACTAAATATGAATGAAATGGAATCCACTTTGCATTGAGACAAGACCTCTAGCCCCGGTGACGGTCATAAAGTTCAGTGTATAAAAGTATCCGATTGCCTTATCGTTTGCATACCCTAAGGAGTTTTATTGAATTTTGATTTGATGTACACACAATTTTTGTATTTAGTTTGATGGTCGTTTGTTGTGCACAAATAGGGCTACCATTAATGATTAAATAGAGTAATATTTTGAAATTGATCAAAAACTGAAATAATAATTTAAAATCTGACAAAGGCCTCTACAAAAATTATTTTAAAAATCCACGCCTTGTATTGGACCTTCAGAAAATATTATTTTAAAAATCCACGCCTTGTATTGGACCTTCAGAAAATATTATTTTAAAAATCCACGCCTTGTATTGGACCTTCAAAAAATATTATTTTAAAAATCCACGCCTTGTATTGGACCTTCAAAAAATATTATTTTAAAAATCCACGCCTTGTATTGGACCTTCAAAAAATATTATTTTAAAAATCCACGCCTTGTATTGGACCTTCAAAAAATATTATTTTAAAAATCCACGCCTTGTATTGGACCTTCAAAAAATATTATTCCACGCCTTGTATTGGACCTTCAAAAAAATTATTTTAAAAATCCACGCCTTGTATAGGACCTTGAAAAAAATATTCTTAAAAAAATCCACGCCTTGTATTGGTTGGTCCTTGAAAAAAATATTCTTAAAAAAATCCACGCCTTGTATTGGCTGGTCCTTGAAAAAAATATTCTTTAAAAAATCCACGCCTTGTATTGGTTGGTCCTTGAAAAAAATATTCTTTAAAAAATCCACGCCTTGTATTGGTTGGTCCTTGAAAAAAATATTCTTTAAAAAATCCACGCCTTGTATTGGTTGGTCCTTGAAAAAAATATTCTTTAAAAAATCCACGCCTTGTATTGGTTGGTCCTTGAAAAAAATATTCTTAAAAAAATCCACGCCTTGTATTGGTTGGTCCTTTGGTGCATACTTTTAGGCGTTTGCTATTTTTTTTTACTAAACACCATTTACAATACATTGATATCTAATCAATTCATCGATGTAAAATAATGTTTTATCCTCCATTCACAAAGTGCTGCCGCATACTTTTCAGGTGCTTCAACACCTATTGTGAGCCATCGAATAACATTTAAAATAAAAATAGTGCATACTTTTAGGTGTTGATATTATTACTTAACACACATTTGTTCCGATTGTAGTGCATTGTATTATATTTCATAATGTGTTCCGAAACCTGAACACATGTTAAGTAATTTTTTTCTCACTCTTCCGATTTCTCGAGAGCTTTTCAAGGATCAGATTTGTTTTGAGAATTTCCATATTGAAAAATAACAACAACAACAAGTAATCATCATCAGTTGCTAGTTTTTTAAAATAGCTGCATGTGTTCCGCTCGCGCACTAATTATGAACACACTTCCTTAATGTTTCAAAACTTATCGAAGTCCTCCGCAGCCACTTCCATATTTGTCCAAATATTTCACCAAAATACCATTAGAAGTGTTGGTGTTGTACTTCTTCGCATGAGAAGTGTAAGTCTGTGTGTGTGAGTTTGGGTGGTTATTGTTGTGAGTGCGAATTTGTATTTAGAAACACCTACCCTAAGGCCTGGTCATATTTCCGTTCCTGAAATCAAAAGTATTCACGAGAAGAGGAGTACTCCTCCTCACCTAGAACGTGGTTTAATGGCAGGCAGGAAACACACACGAATTGTTATTGGTTGCCGCTTGTAGGCCACTTGGAGCAGCCAGAACAAAAAATTCGAACACTTTCCGAATGGCCCACATTGTGTAAATGTAAGAACACCTAATGGCCAAAAACACAATTGCCACCAACTATTTACCACCTGCAGCAGGGTACAGGTAAGGCACTTTTCACCTATTCGGGCCCCTGAAGCAATGGGAAAGGCAAAAACAAACGTTTAACCTGCTGGTGTCGAACTAACAGAGACAAATTTCAGAGTTCATTTCTTGTGATCTGCACACACACACACACCTAAAAGCAACACACGGATACAAACTCGCACACAAT
>NW_026887275.1:0-11605 GCF_032173495.1 Musca vetustissima
GAGCTAAGGGTCGGGGAATCTTTATAGATATGCTGAGGGACAGGAAGTTTTTTTAGACGAGCTGAAAGTGGATATGAGTGGGAGAGATCCTTTGTGGCTAAGCTGAGGGGAAAAGAACATTTAAATATGTATTTCATAAGCAACGGATTTCTATAGACGAGTTGGGCCATAGAAAGTGTTTATATTCGAGTTGAGGCTAAAGGGTCGAGTCTCGAAACAGAAAAGTGCAAACATGCATGCATATGGGAAATATTGCAATATTCTCAATTGTTCTTAAGCGACATGTATGGGCTTAATCTTTGCATCACTAACTTCTAGCAACTGATCGAGTTTTCCACAAATTTCAGTAGTACGGTCCGATGTGCTCCATTGTTATCATCTCTCACGCAAGACGATTTCTAGTTCTAAGAGATTCATTGTTCCTTTTTCAATTTTATCCTTCAAACTTAAAAATTAAATGCGAGATTATGATTGTATGCATCACAACTGTTTTATTCCCACTGTGAATTTATTTAAATTTCTATTTCGATTGCTTCGGTTTGTTGGTTTAACAACTTTGTTATTTCAATTCTTAATCGCCTTCCGTTTATTGCCTTAGCGATTTAAGCGTACAATATAAATATTCCAATACTAATTTTGAGAGCGCTTTACGTTTTTGTTTTTGCATGGCGCACAACAAAAATCCCATTAACACTTTGCCAACCACTTAACAGTCGGTAGAAACTAAATTTTGTTTTTGTTTTCAGCATTCAATTTTAACGAACATCATTTGCATACATATATTCCGCATCCCCCACCATCGACTCGGCCCGAACAACAATAATCTATTCCTATCCACTTTGGATCCAGTGCTCGAATGTCGTTCAATGTTAATGCCAAACACACACACACACGTGCACACGTTCTCTGTTGTACACTCGCTCAGATAATAACACGATTAGAGCATGAAAAGTACTTCAATTGGTTTTAGTAGCAGTAGTCGTATTAGCAATTTTCAACATGTTTCCGTTTCAATCTAAAAAATTTTGGAGGAAAAACAGTGGCATAAGCATAAGTGTGTGGGTGTGCGTATCTATGTATCGCATATTATTGGGTGGCTAATTGACACACATATGCCGCACATAGTTGGTGATGGTATGTCGTAAAGTGTAACAAAATTGTTATGGAAATTTGGACGGGAGAAGTTGAGACGGGATTTATTTTGGTGACTCCGAAATTTCGTGAGCTGGAGCAAACAAACTAAAATTCAATTCGAATTCGCCAGTATACTTTGGGAAGCTTGAGATCCGAGGTGAGACTAACAGAAACATATAGAAGCGAACGTATTATAGTCTGCCCAAAGAGGAACATATTGTATCCCTCTGGAGGAAATTATAGAGGGGGACATACAAAGACTATATTCAGATTATAAGTCTTTCCTAGAAGGAAAGTGGGGGCAATTTGAAGATAGAATTTACGCAGTGTCCAGACTTCCTATTACAATAGAAGGTAGACAGCAGGTAGTCTTTACAGACGATCTAAATGGCTGGTGTCCTCTGGAGGCGGGTGGGACAGTTATATCAACAAGGAAACTTCAATTTACCAGGTGAAGCACTTAAAGTATTTGGAAGGTCAAGGATCTCCGATCGGACAAGCAGATTATAAGTCTTTCATACAAGGAAAGTGGGGGCAATTTGAAGATAGAATTTACGCAGTGTCCAGACTTCCTATTACAATAGAAGGTAGACAGCAGGTAGTCTTTACAGATGATCTAAATGGCTGGTGTCCTCTGGAGGCGGTTGGGACAGTTATATCAATAAGGAAACTTCAATTTACCAGGTGAAGCACTGAAAGTATTTGGAAGGCCACGGATACTTATATAACCGAGCTGAAATGTTGGTACTCTTTATAGACGTGTAGGACAGTCAGAATCTGAAAGAAAACTTCAATAGAACAGTTGAATCACTGGGAGTATTCTGTAAGGGAAGATTTTTTATATACGAACTGAAGAGCTGGCAATTTTCTCTAGACGGACTGGAGAGTGGATAGTCTTCCAAAGACGTGCTTAAGGGCAGGGACGATTTATAGGCTAGGTGAAGAACAAAGGGTCTGTATAGGAGAACAGTCGATCTGAAAGGAGTCTTGATAAACGAGGTGAAGAGCAGAAGTTGAAGGGTATGAAGTGTTCCATAGGTAAGCTGAAGGATAGTATTTTTTCTGTATGCGATATGAAGGGCGCAGAGTATTTCATTGGGAAACTAGGGTGAAGGGCGTCTTATATAGACAATTTGAGGGACGGAATGTCTTCGATAGGCGAGCTAAAGGGCGGGATGTTTTAAATAAGTGAGATGAGATTTAAGAAGTCAACTGAAGAGCAGGTAGCAATTTATAGGCGAGTTGAAGAGGCGACTTGAAGGGCAAGAAGACTTCTATAGGCGATCGGAAGAGTCTTTCATAGGCAAGCTAAAGGGAAGAGAGTATTCTATAGGCGAGCTGAAGGTCGGCGAGTCTTCTATAGCGAGATGATGGTCGAGAAGTCTTCCATAGCCGAAGTAAAAGACAAGAAGTATATTAAAGGCGAGCTGAAGAGCAGGGAGTCTTTTATAGGCGAGCTAATGAGGCGGAAGTTTTCTATAGATCAGCTGAAGGGCAAGGAGTCTCTTATAGGCGAGATGAAGGAAAGGAATTCTTGATGAACGAACTGAATTACATGTTGTTTTTTAAGATTAGCTGTTATGGATAGAAGTCTTCATAGATAAGGTGAGAGTTGGGTAGCCTTTATGGATTAAATGAGGGCATGATAATCTTTTTAGACAAGCTGTGGGGCAGAAAGTTCAGCGAGCTGAAAGTTGTAACGTGGCCGCTACATTTCACACCACCTTATTATATAAGACTAGGATACCTCATTAATATAATACTAGGATACGTACATTTAATCAACTCACTTTGTAATCATAATAACTAGATTATAGACTTTAATGGACAGTCATGAAACTATGGTCGAGATATAGGAAAGTAATTCTCATTCACTTTGTGTTGACGTACAGATAAGTGTTCCAATTTTCATCAGCAGAAATTGTCGAGTGCTGGAGTTAGACCAGGTTAGGCTAGGTTTGGGGATGTGCAGTCACATGTGTGACTGCAACACTCTGAGACTGGTTAGGTCCGTTGTGATCATCCACAAGAAGAGATACAGCGAAGAGAAGAGACCAAAGACAGATCTTTAGGGTAGAGAAGATTAGTAAATTAAAGGAGTGAAGAATGAATGAAGATCGATGGCAATATGAGTCAGACAGAAAAAGTGTTACGTGCCAAGGTTGTATGCTCCTAACCACTTTATGTTTCTAATTATGCTGTAGATTGGAGCAGGTTCGGTTGTTGAGAAGAAGCTGAGACCCGGTAGAAAATGAGCACCCATTAGTCTGTGTCGCTATGGTTAAGTTCTTCCAGAGCTGCTCTACACTTGAGGACGGCTTCGGATTTGATGTGACAAGATTTGATGGCTTTAAGAGACGCTTGACTATCCACAAAGATAGTCACCGGTTCAACGACCTCAGCATCCAGATTTTTTATCAATTCCGCTGCCTTCCAGTTCGCGAAGATTTCAGGTTGGAAAACACAACAGTTGCTATCCAGCTTGTTGGTCAACTCAAGGCCTAACCTTTCACAGTAGACGCCTGCCCCAGTATCTTCTTCCATCTTGGATCCGTCTGTATAGAAGGCCAGACCGTCCAGAGGAGGGTTACTTCGTTTTCAGTCGTCTCTACTAGGAATAACGACATCTACATCGTCAAATCTAAGGATTGGTGATATATAGTCGCTTAGTTTAGCGCGTTGGTCCAATGCTATACCTGGTTCATTCAGAACTCTACTATGCCCAAAGGTACAGTTCTGCCAAAGTTTTTTTTCATGCAGCCTTAGGGCACTTAATGCTGAGGCCCAAAGGCTTGAAGTACAGCATTGCATTCAAAGCTGCTTGTGGCGTACTCCTTCTGGCTCCTGTAACTAAATTCGCGGCGGCTCTTTGTACCTTGTCTAATTTACTGGATGTCGACTTGAGGCTCGGACAGTTCCACCAAACAAGAGAGCCATAGGACAAGAGGGGCTTCACCACAGTGTTATAAAACCGCGACTCGTTCGCTTCCTGTGATTCGTTCGCTTCCGCGACTCGTTCTCTTCCGCGACTCGTTCGCTTCCTGTGACTCGTTCGCTTCTATATAACTCTTTCAGAAGGAGTTTGAACGAAGGGCCCCACCGACTACTGCAACCCGAGCCGACTACTGCAATCCGAGTCGACTACTTCAACTCGAGCAGACTACTTCAACTCGAGCAGACTACTACAATCCGTAGTAGTCAATGGTCACGACTACTACAACCCGAGCCGACTACTATAATCCGAACTGACTACTACAACCCGAGCCGACTACTTCAACCCGAGCCGACTACTTCAACTCGAGCAGACTACTACAATCCGAGCCGACTACCTAAACCTACACAACCGAAGCGGACTACATAAATGCACCTGAGTGCCACATAGCCTACTAGCTATAATCAAAAGCCGATTACAGTCACCCCATCAGCCTGGCGGAACGAGTCCCAACACACCGAAACGACAACCAACGAATTAAGAACTCCATCGTATTGAAGATCCCGAATGTTACTCTCTATCTAAACACAGAATAAATACAACAAAGAATTTTGCTTTTACCACTCGTGTTTTTAACTTAAGGTTTGTGGGTCCTTGAGTTGACCCTGGCTGCGACAGAGCTTACTTCAGCGTTAGACAAAACCACTCGTTATAAGGTCAGGAAGTCTTCATGAACGAGTGGAAGGAAAGGTAATCATTATTGACGAATTGAATTATAGATATTCTTCATAGACGAGTTGAGATGCAGGAAGTCTTCAAGAATATATGAGTTGAAGAGCGGGAAATCTTTACAGATATGCTAAGGAGCTGCGCTTTTTATAGACGAGCTGAAAGTCGAGGAGTTTTTTTTATAGACAAGCGAAAGTGGATATGAACGAAAGGCATCCTTTCTGAATATACTGAGGGAAAATGAGCATTTAAAGATGGGTAACAGAGAGTCTTTATAGAGTTGAGGCAACAAGCTAATCATGACCATTGACGGTATGTAGGGTAATGATGATAGAGTTTTCAAAATTGTATAAAATTATATCGCAGTTCAGACAAGTGCTACTGGATGGTGAAGTTCGTGTTTGTAGCGTAGACAAGAACTAGCACTGGAGAATTACAGTTACAGTCTAGATGCAAACCAAAAATATATTGTTGCAAGGGTTGTAGTTGCAATTCACAACAGATGGTTAATGTCTACGCTGTAGACGCGACCATCACCAGTTACCAGTACTGATCAAACCTGGTGTTTGTAGCATGTAGACATGAACGTTCGATGGTGGGTTGCTTTTACAGTCCAGTGGTATATAGCAAAGGTGCAAACCAACATGTTATTGATCACGATGGCTAGAATCTACGCTATCAGTAATTGTCTGAACTATGATGTAACTTGATGGAATTTGGATAGCTCACTCATAATTACTCTACTAAGGTAGAAATTATTTATGAAACATTCTAAGGTGGGAAATGGGTGTCGTTAGAGACACATTCCTCGAAATTCCTGAATGAACTTACAAAAATTTCTACAACATTTTGTGTTGTATACATTTTATACACGTACATTATTTACAGTTAATTTGGCAATTGCGTATCCAAACAATACAAACCTCCCATTTCCCATTTCTGAAACGTATGAACGCATAAAACATCAACATAAATTCATGTGTGAATATTGAAAGTGTCATTTGCTGTTCTGTTTGCATGTTCCGACCATTTGGTGTGTTTTTCAGGAGATTGTGTCACTAATTTTCTTGTTTTGAGCTGATGCTGGCTGGCTGCTTTTGCTGAGATTAAGCTATTTTCAATTTAAAACTTAATTTGCTATTTTGACAGGATGCCAGTAAAAATTTGTTGCTTCCTTAAGCACTGGTAATGGATGAAGCCAGTGAGAGATGGAGAGAGGTGGCGTTAATAATTTCTTAGCATTTTTTGGGTAAGATTGTTGTTAAGCCCTAAAAGGTTTGGCATGGAAAATAGAGGCTGTCCGCCACATCAACGCCGCTGCTAAAGAAAATCCATTTAAAATTTTAGTCAACGTGTAAATGTGAGTGAGATTGTGTGTGTGTGTATCGGTTTGAGTGTTTGAATGTGTATTTGGATATTCAGACTTGTGTGTATTTGGAAGTCTTTGTAATTGGATTTTGTGGCATTGTGCACGCGCTGTTCCCAGTTCTCTGTGTTAGCTGGTGTTTGCCTAAGTAGGATCTACATCGGGGCCAATGTGTTTATGTGGGTGCTGGCTGTGTCATGACATTTGCACGAATTGCTGATGTTAAATTTTGTACACACTCACACAAGATGTCACAAAAAATGTCGTATTAGTGAGTACAGAACGGGTAGGTAGGTATGTATGTAGATAGGTGGTGACATCAATTTCGGCTTTGCGAATAAAATACTCACCTAATACCACCGCGACTGGTATCATAGTTTAGTAGTCGTGTATTGTGCCGCCATGTTATATACGATGTTGGCTGTGGTATTTTCGATATGACACACTGAAGTTCAATGGTACTACCGGCTTTGTAATATTTTTCTGGCGTTGAGGAACCACGTTCATCCAGTATTTCCACATGAGGAACTGTAAATATGCGAATAAATATGCATTAGTGGTGGTAGTCAGACTGTCAGGACTGTAGTTGTCGTTGAGTGAGGGTATATGTGTGTTTGTGGCAAAGGAAGAAAAGAATGACTGCATAAAGTACTACAACACATCGAATATTTCCACATGAGAAATTGTAAATAAGCGTATAAAGCAGGGATTAGTATTGGTGACAGACGGTATTGGTGTTTGTTGTGATTGTGCTGCTGATTAAATCTATGCTTCAATGAAACGAATGAATACACTTGAAGAAATGATATTTATTTAAATTAAAACGTTGACAAAGGTAAAGGAAGAGATTTTATGCGGCATGAAGCAAACAAGAAGTACTAGAGTATTTTTGATACGTTTACATCTAAATAGCATATTTTCTACAACATACGACCTACAAAGGTGTAATAAAGATATTATAATCATATAACACTTCAAGATCTGAAAGGCATTCTAGCGATAGAAGACCTTCTCCTCATTTACCACTTACAGATGTTATTGATTTGACGAGCTGAATGGCAGTGAGAATTATAGCGATTAAATCACAGGCAGAATTTATAGAAGGACAGGGTCTATATGGACGATATGAAGGATGGAGAGGCTTCTAAAGTTGACCTGAAAGACGGGGAGTCCTTTCAAACGAACTTAGAATCAAGTAATTTTCCATTGAATCATTATGGCAGCAGGGAGTTCTCTACAGAGGAACTAATGCAGCTTAAATGAAATAAGACAACATAGAGACCCTATATATGTGATCTGAACAGAGTCTTCTGCAGATGAACTAAAAATACTCCTCTATAGTCGAAATGAAATCCAGAGAAACTTTATAGATGAATTAATCAGCAGCAAACCGAAATCATGGATAGGAATTCGTCATGGATGGATGGATGCGAAATTATTATTTAATGGAGTCTCTGTTATAGTGATAACCGGTCTTTTGTAGACGAGCTGAGGCGAGATGTTGATGATCTGTGGCACCAGAGATTTCTTATAGATGGTTAAATAACGTCTAAAGGTAACTAGGGTAATTATGAGAGAGCGCTTAAAATTGTATCAAATTACATCGAGGTTCAGACAAATGATAATGATGTTTTTTTGTATTTGTAGCATAGACACGAAATATAAGTGCTGAAGTGTAGGAACTGTCCTGTGATCAATAGCAAAGACACAAACCAAAAATGGTATTATCGATCATAGGGTTTACACTGCAATTCACCACGTATGGTTAGTAACTGTGCTACTACCACGAACAACATTCTTTAGTGACAATTGTCTAAACTACTATCTAATTATATAGAAATATGATCACTCTTTCATAGTCACCCTTCAGCGGTATATAGAAGACTGGAAGACGAAGGCGGCACGTGTTATACAGATATTCTTTATAGAGGCATGAGTGAATATTAAAGGTTCGGATTATTTGGTGTTTTGTCAGGCCTGTAAACAATTTCCCTGACTTTGAGTACATCAGGGAGTGTATCTACTCAAAGGCAGGGAAACGTTATAGACCTGACAAAACATAGACCTGACAAAACTGAATGGCGGGAAAATATTTACAGACGGATCACGGAAAGGATTTCTAGATGAGCTGATTACAGGGAATGACGGGTAATATAACAGGAACTATTTCTAGATGAGCTGATTACAGACGAGCTGATAAAGGGTAATATTTATGGACGAGGTGGAGGACAATGAGTCTTTGCAGATGTGGGCCCGCTGAGGAGCGGATAATCTGAATAGGCAGGGTTCCTTTATAATAGCTCTGAAGTATTTGCGTAGAAACTAGTATCGAATTCGTTGAACTTCTTAAAAATGTTGTGACATAAAAAACGTAAAAACAATCTAAAAATAATTTGCAGTTTCCAAAAAGAGATTCTTTTTAGAGGATTTGGGTAGTGGGGAGAGGCAAAAGGGAGTCTTTTTTTAGATTTGATCAGAAAATGACGAAAATCGCATCAAATTACATCGTAATCATGTTAAGTACCGTGTTTGCAGCATATATCCAAACCATTTGGCAAAATTTCAACACTGTGTTTCATAGCAGAGATACAAACCAAAAATGTCGATGAACGCGGGATGTAACTGAAATTTACCACTGCTGGTTAGTGTCTACGGGTGGCGTAGGGAATGATAGATACCAAACAACGGCTCTGATTGGCTTTAACATGGCCGGGATAGAAGTCCGGGCTTATCTTGGTCCCTCTTTCATCTCAATTGTGGACACTGACCTCCCCGCGGTGCCACCTGGGGAGCTATTCTCATCACCCGATGAAATAGTGAGGTAATATGTGCCGCGAGTTCACCCATAAGAACTATAAAAAAAGGGTTGAGGCGTCGGGTTAGTTGCCCACTCTCGGAAAACCCAACCTACTATGAAAAAGCTAAGAAAAAGAAAACCAAACCCCCCTAATGTTGACGACCCCCGCAAACGTATAAAGGACCACGATCTGCGAATTTGCACTTAGAATGTGCACACGTTGTACAGAACAGGCGCAGTGTTCGCTTTGGCGGATATACTCAAGAAGTACAAAGCTGATATTATTGCCTTACAGGAAATGCGATGAAAAGGGACAGGCGTAAGTAAATCAGACGATTACCCCCTGTATTATAGCTGCCATGAAACGAGACATGAATTTGGCTGCGGATTTATGGTTAACGGGAGAATAAAAGACCTTTTCTCCAGATTCACTCCAGTAGATGAGCGAATTGCTATAATCCGTATAAAAGCGAAGTTCTTTTACATCAGTCTAATTTGCGCCCATGCTCCGACCGAAAATAAAGATGAACAGACCAAATACATATTTTACGAGCGCCTAGAAACAGCATATGATTGTTGCCCTGGCCATGACATTAAAATTCTGCTAGGAGATTTTAATGCAAAAATCGGAAGGGAAAATATCTTTGGCCCCACCGTCGGAAAATTCAGCCTTCATGAAGAAACATACGACAACGGCATGAGGTTGATTGACTTCGCGGCAGCAAAAAACATAATAGTTAGCAGCACCAGATTCACAAGGCCAACTGGATCTCTCCTGATCAAGTAACGAGAAATCAAATTGATCATGTTGTGATAGACGGAAGGCAATCATCCAGTGTTTTAGACGTCCGATCGATCCGAGGAGCGAATATCGATTCGGACCATTACCTTGTGGCAGCCAAGGTACGCACCCGTCTTAATGTTGCAGCAAAGGTGCGATCTAATACAACACGGAAACTCGACGTCGAAAAGCTGCAAACACAACAGGTAGCCGAGGCCTACTCCGCTCAACTTACCCATCTGCTTGAAGAAAGCACTTCTTGTCCCGATAATAGTATAGAAGCACAATGGCAAAGAATTGCCCACTCCCTACAAACTGCAGCAAAAAGAACAATTGGGTACCAAAAACCACCACCAAAGTATGATCAGGAGTGTCGTAATGCTACTGATGTAAAAAACGCAGCGTATAGGGCAACCCCGCAGACAGTGGCAACACGTAATGTGATGGGTAATTATCGGGAGAAAAAGAGAGAGGAGAAACGTGTTTTCAGAAAAAGGAACAAGAAAAACGTGTGCGTGACCAAATCGAGATGTACAGGAGTCAGAATGAAGTCCGGAAATTTTACCAACGAGTAAAACACCAAACCGAAGGCTTTGGTGCAGGCAAATCCTCCTGTAGAGATGAAGAAGGAAACCTGGTGACAGATACAGACAGCGTGTTGAGGATCTGGAAGGAGCATTTTGAAAAGCTTCTAGTATCAAATAGTAGCGATGAAGAAGATACCCCAGAACCAATAAGAGATGATGGTATAGAGTGTATACCACCTAGACAATAAATCGGCTAAAGAACAACAAAGCAGCAGGAGCCAATGGGTTACCAGACGAACTATTCATGACTGGTGGCCAGATGCTGGTCAGGAGCATGCACCAGCTGATTAACACAATTTAGCTAGATGAATGCATGCCCAATAATTGGAACCTCAGCATCCTGTGTCCCGTGCACAAAATTGGAAACAAGACAATATGTTCCAACTATAGAGGAATAAGTCTCCTTCCCATTGCATATAAAGTACTTTCCAGTGTGCTGTGTGAACGATTGAAACCAATGGTCAATGACATCATCGGACCATACCAATGCGGCTTTAGACCTGGCAAATCCCCCACCCTATCCGTTCAGAGGTGTTTAAAGTCATGTCTGCGATCGACATTCCTGCAAAATTAATACGGCTATGCAGGATAACTTTAAGTGGCACAAGGACAGCAGTTAAAGTAGGAAAGGACCTATCGCAGCCCTTCAATACCGAACGAGGATTCAGGCAAGGTGACAGTTTGTCATGTGATCTTTTTAACATCCTACTGGAAAAGGTCATACGAGACGCAAAGGTGAACAGAAATGGCACTCTGTACACCAAACAACACATGTTACTCGTGTACGCCGATGACATTGATATAATGGGTCCAACATTGCGAGCGGTAACAGCCACCTTTGAACAAATTGAAAAGGAGCCTGCCAAAGTGGGTCTGGCAGTAAACGGCGAGATATAGTCAGTCGTATTGAGCTGCAGCGGCTACGGTGGCTAGGATGCGGATGAATGAAGTTGAAAACAACATCTTGGAGCGTGGTCTCTGTCTATGTATTTTTGTGAGCAAAGTACAGGTCGCATTTATGATCCGAATTGGATGAAATTTGGCACAGCTCATTTGTTTGTCCCAAGGACGAACCCTATTGAAATTGGGAAAAATGTTCAGATTTTAGATATAGCTCCCATATATATATTTAACCGATTTAATGTAAATGGTTACCAAAGTCCCTATATATCTTTCGATTTGCACGAAATTTGGTACAGCCTAGAATTAGGTCTAGAATGATGTGTGCCAAGTTTCGTGAAAATCGGTTCAGATTTAGATATAGCTCCATATATAGTTT
>NW_026887276.1:0-11614 GCF_032173495.1 Musca vetustissima
CACCATTTACCTAGAATCGGAAAAAAAACTATATATGGGAGCTATATCTAAATCTGAACCGATTTTCACGAAACTTAGCACACATCATTCTGCATCTAATTCAGTACTCTCTGCCAAATTTCATGCAAATCGAAAAATATATAGGGACTTTGGTGCACCATTTACCTTAAAAAGGACGAAACTATATATGGGAGCTATATCTAAATCTGAACCGATTTTCTCGAAACTTGACACCCATCATTCTGCACCTAATTCAGTACTCTATGCCAAATTTCATGAAAATCGAAGGATATAGAAGGACTTTGGTGCCCCATTTACCTTTAATCGGACGAACTTATATATGGGAGCTATATCTAAATCTTAACCGATTTTCTCGAAACTTGTCACACATCGTTCTGCACCTAATTCAGTACTCTGTGCCAAATTTCATGCAAATCGAAAGATATAGAGGGACTTTGGTACACCATTTACCTTAAATCGGACGAAAATATATATGGGAGCTATATCTAAATCTGAACCGATTTTTATGAAATTTTACACACATCATTCTAGATCTAATTCATTACGCTGTGCCAAATTTCGTGCAAATCGAAAGATATATAGGGACCGTTTACATTAAATCGGACAAAAATATATATGGGAGCTATATCTAAATCTGAACCGATTTTTCCCAATTGCAATAAGGTTCGTCCCTGGCCCAAATAAATGAGCTGTGCCAAATTTCATCCAATTCGGATAATAAATGCGATCTGCACTTTGTTTACAATTTAACATGGACAGACGGACATGCATAAATCGACTCAGAAAGTGATGCTATGCATATTCTCAAAAGGAACCATGGGCCTATCTCGATTATTTTTGGCTGTTACAAACATATGCATAAAGACATAATACCCTGTACCACAGTGTGGTGAAGGGTATAATGATGTGTCAAAATTTTTTTCATATAATTCGAATCTACACTGATTAAAGAATGTCTCTACAAAATTTCAAGTGAAAATCTCAAGAACTCTTGAAGATATAGTCGATTTATTGTGTCAGCATCAAGTGACGGCTGAAGGGCTTCTCAAACTTTAAATGCGTTTTTCTCTAAATATTTTTTTGCGAATGGCGGGCACGATAAGTTAATAACTAATAATCCAATCGGTTCCAAAATTTGCAACGTTTCTCTGGGAGTGTATAGCTCTCGCATGAACTATGATAAAGCCAATCGGTGAAGATCTTCCTTATTTTTTAACTTGGTTTTTCGTAAAAAATCGGCGATTTTCAAAAATTTTTTTCAAAGATCCACCATTTTGTTAATTTTAGAGCGAAGTTCATACGAGAGCCACATATGTACTCTTTCAAACACCGTTGGAATTTTCGGACTACGATGTTCCAGTGAGGAGTTATCATGCCCGCCATCAAAAATAAGGACTCTTCTTTAATTACAAAAAAAAAAAAAAAAAACAACAAAACAACAAAACAACAAAACAATAACTAATTTTTTTGTAAATTATTGTTCTTCACTTTTAAATCTTCAATTATATATGTGCAAAGTTACAAACCTTAACAAGCATTTGTATTCATTTACCAGCCCATTGAAAATCTTGAAAAATTAAAATCGAGAATGGGGGGATTCCCTTAATGAAAATCGGTTCATATTTGGATATAGGTCGTTAACTTTACTATGTACAGATTGATCTATACGAATTTTGGTTGAAATTGGTTCAGATTAAGATATAACTCCCATATATATTTTCTTCGATTTTATGCAAATGGTGCACAGAAGAGCCACTTTGCCACGGTTGCTCAAATAGGTCTAGATTTACATTTAGCTCCTTCACATAATTTGTTTCTCGATTTCATACCATTGGCAATCAAAGAACCAAAGTCTGCAGTTTTCATAGATTTCAGAATGGTATTTGTATGGTTTGATTTAAATTGGTATAAATGTCTATGTTGATCACATATTTAATTTCGTACGATTCGTTTCTATCGGCAGGATATTGAACATATGGGCAGCTACTGTATGTACCTAAAGTGGTGAAGGGAAGAAGACTTTAGATCTTTTCTTACTGGTTTTTCTATTATTATTTTTTTATTAGTTTTTAGAACGATTTTCCAACCTATGAGAAACCTTTTTTTCTGGTTACCGCCAATCACTTCTAAAGATACCCTTTTAACTGAATACCTTTCTAGCATTTCCTTCATCTCCATGACCTACAATATCACAGGTCTGTCATAGTATCCCCTCTTTCAATACCCATCCCTTTGCAAGAGTCTTTTACATTTTCCATTTATCACTTCAGCAATGTGTCGACACATATCAACAAATTATCAAATCACTGTCTAAACATTATCATTAACCACTCGGATATTTTCCATTTTCCCCTTTTTTGTTCTATTCTACTCGGCGCTTTCAACTGTCAAATTAAAAAAACAAAAACTATCCACAGTTATTTGTTTTCCAATTAATTTCTTGTTTCCATTGAAATTAATTAACAACAAATTAAAGTAGCCCTGAGAGTGTCCTTCTTGTGTGGCAGGCTGCTGGCAGACTGACAATCAGACCGACAATGACAAATGAATGGTGACCAAAAACACTAAACCAAAGCAATCTAACAACAATCACCAGCAATGACAACAGCAACAACATCCACAAACAACAAGCATACGAACACACACATCCAAGTATTATGCTGCAGATTGATATTCTAATAGAAGTGTGTGTTAAGCCTATCTCCGGGCTGGCAGGCAAGCTGCATACCACTGCAAACCCTTTGCTATCTTATCTAGAAAAAATCCATTGGAATTTTGTTTAGTAAAACGCATTTTTGCGTTTTTAGCAGAAATACTTTTCCGCGGCCTTTTACCGCAAGAGAAACCGCAATTTGTTGGAACAATGCTAGAATAGTTGTTAGCAGTGGCAACATTAAAATAAGTACAATAACAACAACAATTGGAATGCCATTCAATTCATTTATGTGGCATTCCGCGAGAATTCTATACAACAATTTGCTTTGAATGTGCAAGAACAACAACATCAACAATGACTAACAATTATTGTGCTATGCCCAGTCATGGGTGCGTATACGTGTTTGATGGAGGTTTCAAAATTCAGTTGGTGTGTGTTTGTATGAGAGGGGATAATAGTTGGAGAATCATATATATTTTCCAAACACTACGCTAGATGGTTTGAGGGTACTTTGGGTAATATTTGAAAAGCCTTCCTCAGAATTAAATTATCTGAAACCCTCAATGTTGGTCGTTTAAAAATTCACCCCTACAGGTTATAAACAACATTTCTTAGAACCCATTCTTAATGATCCTTCAATACATTTTCTGTAACAAGTGATAACGTATGGGGAAAATCTCTAAGTAAACTTCTGCCAGGAGGAAACTAAATGCTAAACTACAGAAAACCAGATTGGGAAATTGCGATAGGACCTAGAATATAGCGAAAATAACACCTGACAATTTTCTGTGCAGAAGCTGTTTGCCCACCAAGGTCACGGAATATGAAATTACTCATTACTAATTTCAATGTTCTATCTTCAATATAGTGAGCTCAACAGATATATGGACGGACATAGCTAACTCGACAGATAGATTTCTTCTGATAACGAATATATAAGTCCCTGGCGAATACTTCGAAGTGTTAGACAAATTTAATCATCATAAGTAGAAGAATATAAAACAAAAATCTATCGATATACATTCTATAGAACGTTTACAGGGCTTCTAATGATCGAAGACCACTTCAAAAATACATTCAATAAATTGAAGATTTTCAAAAGGTCGCTTTCTTTATCTGATTTAAAATACAATTTTCAGAGTATTTTTTGGTTAAAGAGATCATCTTAAGCGATTCAACCTGTTGAATATCGTATTTACGATATATCTTCCACCTCCGTGCTATGAGGTGTATATTAAATCGCCTTGAAATTTTCTCTGCTGGAAATGTTTCATATAGAAACATGTTCTACACCGTAGTATGAAGGGTATATTATTTTCTGTTTTCACCGAAATAATCATTTCCGACCCTATAAAATATATTCTTGATCAGTATAAAATTCTATGACGATATAAGCATGTCCGTCTGTCTGTTGTAATCCCAATAGGCCCTAAACAAATTGAGATAGATCAACAACAGTTTGCAAAGAGTCGTCTTTTGTCTGCAGGCCACGTTCGAAGATGGGCTATATAGGTCCACGTTTAGGCATAGCTCCCATATATGGGTACACCCAATTTTCGGTATTTTGAGGTTGTTGAGTCCGTTTTTCAACACTGAAATTTGTTACATTGAGTTCTTTTTGGGAACCAAATGTCTCCACTAAAAATTATAAATATCAGTCCAGTTTTTCTGGAAGTCCCCTTATAAAATAGTTAACTGATGTGTTGTGTGTGTTGGATTGTGTGGGATTGTCACCATATAGGTGTATTCTAGCATAGTGTGGGGGATAGTTATACCTTTCACCACACCGTGGTACAGGATATTATGTCTTTGTGCATATGTTTGTAACAGGTAAAAATAATCGAGATAGACCCATGGTTCCTTTTGAGAATATGCATAGAATCACTTTCTGAGTCGATTTACGCATGTCTGTCTGTTCGTCAATGTATTTTTGTGAACAAAGTACAGGTCGCATTTATGATCCGAATTGGAGGAAATTTGGCACAGCTCATTTTTTTGGCCCAAGGACGAACCCTATTGCAAAATCGGTCCAGATTTAGATATAGCTCCCATATATATCTTCGTCCGATTTAAGGTCAATTGTGTACCAATGTCCCTATATATCTTTCGATTTGCGCGAAATTTGGAATAGCGTACTGAATTAAGTCTAGAATGATGTGTGCAAAGTTTCGTGAAAATCGGTTCAGATTTAGATATAGCTCCCATATATAGTTTCGCCCGATTTTAGGTAAATAATCCATTAAAGTCCCTGGAAATCTTTTGATTTGTACGAATTTTGGCATAGCGTACTGAATGCAGTCTAAAATGATGTGTGCAAAGTTTTTTGTAGTTTCATACGATTTAAAGTAATTGGTGCACCAAAGTCCCGATATATCTTTCGATTTGCACGAAATTTGGCATAGCGTACTGAATTGAGCCTAGAGTGATGTTTGCCTTGTTTCGTGAAAATTGGTCCAGATTTAGATATAGCTCCCTTTTATTACAGATTGATTTTAAGTAATTGATTTAAGTAATTGATTGGATAGATCTAGGTAGATTCACATTTAGATAAATATCACATATTTTATTTCATCCAATTTCATGTTAATAGTCCTGTTTAATATACCCATAGTGGTGAAGGGTATCATATAGTTGGCCACGTCCGGCTTTACTACTTTCCTTACTGGTTTTCTTTGATCTTTAAAAAAATATGGGTCCTTCGAATATGGGCAACCCAGTATGTTCCTTCGAGGGAACATTGACATGCAATTGTAAGGATACATATGATACATTGTAAGGATACATATGATATCATATAGTATACAACTGTCCTTCCTGGGTTTTTTTCTTTATTTTTGGTAGATAATTCCTAATTCGAAATTTATTAGTTTTCGTTGATATATTGATTTCTGAGCAAGGATCAGAACAAAATAGGAAAGGTCTTTTTGGTGCTCTATCTAATATTTTACGAGCAACATATTTTTAGAATATGTGGAGGTTAAACAACTTCGTATTGTGATATTTAGTATACGGTTTAAGAAAAAATTACCTATCCCAAGTTTTTTCTTCAGAATTGTTAATCTACTCGCCAATTTCTTTCCTCATGCGATAGCTTTCAGGATTCACAGAGATTCCAGATTCTTCCTGTTATGTGTTTTCCCAGGACATTGGGTAATAATATTCAATGTATTTATTACCTCTAAGAGAGGTCACAGAGTACATATCTATGGTATTCTTTTTTTTGGCCTTTACAAATCATAGCCACACTGAAATATAACTTCACGCTTTGAGATCTCAGTAGTTAAAAATTGTTTAATATTTATTTATCCTTCAAGCTATTTAATATTAATACCTGCCAACTCAAATATCAATTTTCCTTATCCAAATTAACCTCACTTTCAAATTCATTCTTATATTCCTGTCTATTCCGCCCCCCTCAATTTCCTTGGCAGTAACCCAAAATGTTTCGAAATTGTTCAAATTTTCTAACCACATTCAGCTAATTATTTTAATGATTAAATGCTTAATTAACCTCAAGTTTCAATTTCATGCCTGAGCAATTTTCAATTGTTACAGAACTTAAGTTTTCTCAATAAAACTATCAGCAATTGACAATTTTCCGTTGAAATCGGAATGAAATACAATAACACTCAGACATACATACACGTGCCTTAAATTTGCATAATTAGGATCACGACATTTGTAAAATATACAATCAGATTAGTATTAGTATTCGAAAATATATATACAAATATACAATTACAAATCTATTGTACAAATTAATTTTTGTTTATAATATATATGATATTCTTTAAATCGGTTATCTAAGGAATTTATCAAAATATTGCCATACAAGTGTAGAAGTGTGTATTTGTGTGTGTGTTTGGGTGAGTGGTTGGTTGTATTTATTACTTACTTACTTAGCTGGCTTGTTACAGAACGGTTGTTCCATAAGCCGAGCTTAAAAAAGATTTCCAAGCGCGCCGGTCTTGTGCGTAAGTCCACCAATTTGGAAGACCACGTTCCAAGATGTTGTTTTCTACTTGGTCTTTCCATCTAATTCGTGGCCTTCCCCTTCTACGGGAACCATCCGTAGGCTCATTTTTGTATGCCTTTTGAGCTGGGGCTTCTTCATTCATCCGCACAACATGGCCTAGCCACCGTAGTCGCTGCAGCTCAATACGACTGACTATGTCGATGTCTGCGTATAAATTGTAGAGCTCGTGGTTCATTCGACGCCGATATTCACCGTCGACGCAGATCGGCCCGTAGATCTTTCGGAGAATTTTTCTCTCAAACACCCCAAGCGCTGCCTCATCTGCTTGCGCAAGTACCCATGCTTCTGATCCATATAATAGCACGGGTAGTATCAGCGTCTTGTAAAGTGTCAGTTTGGCCTGCGGAGGTTGGCCTTGTTTCTAAACTGCTTACTTAGACCATAGTAGCATCTGTTGGCCATCACAATCCTTCTCCGAATTTCAAAACTGATATCATTCGTTTTATTTATGGCGGTACCAAGGTATATAAAGTCTTTAACTACCTCGAAGCTGTAGTTCTCAAGTTCCACAGTTGGTCCGAGTCTACTGGACGTCTTGCGCGTTGATACCATCAGCTTGGTCTTCTCGCCGTTTACTGCCAGACCCACTTTGGCAGACTCCTTTTCAATTTGTTCAAAGGTGGCTGTTACCGCTCGCAATGTTCGACCCATTATATCGATGTCATCGGCGTAGGCGAGTAACTGGTGTTGTTTGGTGTACAGAGTGCCATTTCTGTTCACCTTTGCGTTTCGTATGACCTTTTCCAGTAGGATGTTAAAAAGATCACACGACAAACTGTCACCTTGTCTGAATCCTCGTTCGGTAGTGAAGGGCTCCGATAGGTCCTTTCCTACTTTAACGGCTGACCTTGTGCCACTTAAAGTTATCCTGCATAGCCGTATTAATTTTGCAGGAATGCCGAACGCAGACATGGCTTTAAACACCTCTGAACGGATAGGGCTGTCGAATGCGGCTTTATAGTCGACAAATAGGTGATATGTGTCGATGTGTTTTTCGTGGGTCTTTTCCAGGATTTGGCGCAGAGTGAAAATCTGGTCTATGGTCGATTTGCCAGGTCTGAAGCCGCATTGGTATGGTCCGATGATGTCATTGACCATTGGCTTCAATCGTTCACACAGCACACTGGATAGCACTTTATATGCGATGGGAAGGAGACTTATTCCTCTATAGTTGGCACATATTGTCTTGTCTCCTTTTTTGTGCACGGGACACAGGATGCTGAGGTTCCAATCATTGGGCATGCATTCATCTAGCCAGCTCCTGACCAGCATCTGGCCACCAGTCTTGAATAGTTCGGCTGGTAACCCATCGGCTCCTGCTGCTTTGTTGTTCTTGAGCCGATTAATTGCTTTTATGACCTCATCTTGGCTAGGTGGTATACACTCTATACCATCATCTCCTATTGGTTCTGGGGTATCTTCTTCATCGCCACTATTTGATACTAGCAGCTTTTCGAAATGCTCCTTCCAGATCCTCAACACGCTGTCTGTATCTGTCACCAGGTTTCCTTCTTCATCTCTACAGGAGGATGTGCCTGCACCAAAGCCTTCGGTTTGGTGTTTTACTCGTTGGTAAAATTTCCGGACTTCATTCTGACTCCTGTACATCTCGATTTGCTCACGCTCACGTTTTTCTTGTTCTTTCTTCTTTTTTCTGAAAACACGTTTCTCCTCTCTCCTTTTCTCCCGATAATTCTCCATCACGTTACGTGTTGCTACTGTCTGCAGGGTTGCCCTATACGCTGCGTTTTTCACATCAGTAGCAATACGACACTCCTGATCGTACCATGGGTTTCTTGGTGGTGGTTTTTGGTACCCAATTGTTCTTTTTGCTGCAGTTTGTAGGGAGTGGGCAATTCTTTGCCATTGTGCTTCTATACTATTATCGGGACAAGAAGTGCTTTCTTCAAGCAGATGGGTAAGTTGAGCGGAGTAGGCCTCGGCTACCTGTTGTGTTTGCAGCTTTTCGACGTCGAGTTTCCGTGTTGTATTAGATCGCACCTTTGCTGCAACATTTAGACGGGTGCGTACCTTGGCTGCCACAAGGTAATGGTCCGAATCGATATTCGCTCCTCGGATCGATCGGACGTCTAAAACACTGGATGCATGCCTTCCGTCTATCACAACATGATCAATTTGATTTCTCGTTACTTGATCAGGAGAAATCCAGGTGGCCTTGTGTATATCGAGATGCTTGAATCTGGTGCTGCTAACTACCATGTTTTTTGCTGCCGCGAAGTCAATCAACCTCATGCCGTTATCGGATGTTTCTTCATGAAGGCTGAATTTTCCGACGGTGGGGCCAAAGATATTTTCCCTTCCGATTTTTGCATTAAAATCTCCTAGCAGAATTTTAATGTCATGGCCAGGGCAACGGTCATATGCTGTTTCTAGGCGCTCATAAAATATATCTTTGGTCTGTTCATCTTTATCTTCGGTCGGAGCATGGGCGCAAATTAGACTGATGTAAAAGAACTTCGCTTTTATACGGATTATAGCAATTCGCTCATCTACTGGAGTGAATCTGGAGACAAGGTCTTTTATTCTCCTGTTAACCATAAATCCGCAGCCAAATTCATGTCTCGTTTCATGGCAGCTATAATACAGGGCGTAATCGTCTGATTTACTTACGCCTGTCCCTTTCCATCGCATTTCCTGTAAGGCAATAATATCGGCTTTGTACTTCTTGAGTATATCCGCCAAAGCGAACACTGCCCCTGTTCTGTATAGCGTGCGCACATTCCAAGTGCAGATTCGCAGATCGTGGTCCTTTATACGTTTGCGGGGGTCGTCAACATTAGGGGGGTTTGGTTTTCTTTTTCTTTGCTTTTTCATAGTAGGTTGGGTTTTCCGAGAGTGGGCAACTAACCCGACGCCTCAACCCATTTTTTTATAGTTCTTATGGGTGAACTCGCGGCACATATTAGCTCACTATTTCATCGGGTGATGAGAATAGCTCCCAGGTGGCACCGCGGGGAGGTCAGTGTCCACAATTGAGATGAAAGAGGGAGCCTGGGCTTCGCCATGTTAAAGCTAATCAGCCTGGGCTTCGCCATGTATAAAGCTAATCATATGTATGTATGTTTGACTGTAGATAGATATATAGATCGATAATGGACATGTGTAGGAAGCCATGGCAACATATGTCAGTATCAGTCAATAAGTCAGTCTCTATATCAGATAACCCATCCATACATCTTCAGTCTAGCCAAGGCCTTTTAGCCCACATACAGCCCATTGCAATTGTCTTAGCCATCATTTTATTATGCCAAAATCTCACTTGTCAGTTGATTAATGTGATATTTTCACCTATCGTAATCTTTAAATGAAATGGGATAGCTGTAGAGAGATTTTTACACACAGTAGGAAAAATGAGAGAGTGAGGGAACGGATTGAAAGATGGGATAGACTCAAAGGTACATTCGAGGCCACTTAATTAATACTTTTAAATTGGAGGAGCCTGCTGAATTACCTGCAATTTTATGAGCGGGTTTGACACTTATTTTTCTCAGTGCATCATCTTTGGAAAATTTTAATATCAACACAGAAAATTCTATACACCTTCCATTGATTTTTCAAAACAAATTTCTGCAAACACTTTATCTTGTGGTTTCTGTTTCAAATTACAAATTATGTTGGAATTAGATCAAATGTAAATTTGTTTTTGTGGTTTTTACTGTTAGGCGAAAACCACAAATCTGAAGAAAAATTAGGCCAATAAAATGTGTATTTAGAAGAAATTTAGGTCTATGGCATGGTAAAAGATTACTCAGAAAGAGGAGCACAATAAAAACCAGTAAGGAAAGTAGTAAAGTCGGACGGGACCGAAAATTGGCAGACATCACGCTAGGCTCAATTCAGTACGTTATGCCAAATTTCGTGCAAATCGAAGGATATATAGGGACTTTGGTGCACCATTTACATGAAATCGGACGAAACTATATATGGGAGCTATATCTAAATCTAGCAACCGATTTTCTCGAAACTTCACAATATCATTCTAGGCTCAATTCAGTACATTATGCCAAATTTCGTGCAAATCGAATGATATATAGGGACTTTGGGGCACCATTTACATGAAATCGGACGAAACTATATATGGGAGCTATATCTAAATCTAAACCGATTTTCACGAAACTTGGCAGACATCATTCTAGATCTAAATGATTAGGCTGTACCAAATTTCATGCAAATTGAAAGATGCATAGGGACCGTTTACATTAAATCGGTTAAATATATATATGGGAGCTATATCTAAATCTGAACCGATTTTTCCCAATTTCAATAGGGTTCGTCCTTGGGCCGAATAAGTGACCTATGCCAAATTTCATCCAATTCGGATCATAAATGCGACCTGTAGTTTTTATACCCTTCACCACACTGTGGTACAGGGTATTATGTCTTTGTGCATATGTTTGTAACAGTCAAAAATAATCGATATAGACCCATGGTTCCTTTTGAGAATATGCATAGAATCACTTTCTAAGTCGATTTATGCATGTCCGTCCGTCCGTCCGTCCGTCTGTCTGTCGATGTTAAATTGTAAACAAAGTACAGGTCGCATTTATGATCCGAATTGGATGAAATTTGGCACAGGTCACTTACTTGAGCCCAAGAATGAACCCTATGTGAAATTGGGAGAAAATCGGTTCAGATTTAGATATAGCTCCCATAAATATATTTAACCGATTTAATGTATTTTGCAACAAAGTCCCTATATATCTTTCGATTTGCACGAAATTGGACATAACGCACTGAATTGAGCCTAGAGTGATGTCTGCCAAATTTCGTGAAAATCGGTAAAGATTTAGATATAGCTCCCATATATAGTTTCGTCCAATTTCAGGTAAATGGTGCAAAGTCCCTATATCTTTTAAATTGCACGAAATTTGGCATAACAA
>NW_026887277.1:0-115444 GCF_032173495.1 Musca vetustissima
TATTTTTTCAGAGACTACCACAGCAATAGGCGTGGATTTTTTAAAGAATATTTTTTTCAGAGACTACCACAGCAATAGGCGTGGATTTTTTAAAGAATATTTTTTCAGAGACTACCACAGCAATAGGCGTGGATTTTTTAAAGAATATTTTTTCAGAGACTACCACAGCAATAGGCGTGGATTTTTTAAAGAATATTTTTTCAGAGACTACCACAGCAATAGGCGTGGATTTTTTAAAGAATATTTTTTCAGAGACTACCACAGCAATAGGCGTGGATTTTTTAAAGAATATTTTTTCAGAGACTACCACAGCAATAGGCGTGGATTTTTTAAAGAATATTTTTTCAGAGACTACCACAGCAATAGGCGTGGATTTTTTAAAGAATATTTTTTCAGAGACTACCACAGCAATAGGCGTGGATTTTTTAAAGAATATTTTTTCAGAGACTACCACAGCAATAGGCGTGGATTTTTTAAAGAATATTTTTTCAGAGACTACCACAGCAATAGGCGTGGATTTTTTAAAGAATATTTTTTCAGAGACTACCACAGCAATAGGCGTGGATTTTTTAAAGAATATTTTTTCAGAGACTACCACAGCAATAGGCGTGGATTTTTTAAAGAATATTTTTTCAGAGACTACCACAGCAATAGGCGTGGATTTTTTAAAGAATATTTTTTCAGAGACTACCACAGCAATAGGCGTGGATTTTTTAAAGAATATTTTTTCAGAGACTACCACAGCAATAGGCGTGGATTTTTTAAAGAATATTTTTTCAGAGACTACCACAGCAATAGGCGTGGATTTTTTAAAGAATATTTTTTCAGAGACTACCACAGCAATAGGCGTGGATTTTTTAAAGAATATTTTTTCAGAGACTACCACAGCAATAGGCGTGGATTTTTTAAAGAATATTTTTTCAGAGACTACCACAGCAATAGGCGTGGATTTTTTAAAGAATATTTTTTCAGAGACTACCACAGCAATAGGCGTGGATTTTTTAAAGAATATTTTTTCAGAGACTACCACAGCAATAGGCGTGGATTTTTTAAAGAATATTTTTTCAGAGACTACCACAGCAATAGGCGTGGATTTTTTAAAGAATATTTTTTCAGAGACTACCACAGCAATAGGCGTGGATTTTTTAAAGAATATTTTTTCAGAGACTACCACAGCAATAGGCGTGGATTTTTTAAAGAATATTTTTTCAGAGACTACCACAGCAATAGGCGTGGATTTTTTAAAGAATATTTTTTCAGAGACTACCACAGCAATAGGCGTGGATTTTTTAAAGAATATTTTTTCAGAGACTACCACAGCAATAGGCGTGGATTTTTTAAAGAATATTTTTTCAGAGACTACCACAGCAATAGGCGTGGATTTTTTAAAGAATATTTTTTCAGAGACTACCACAGCAATAGGCGTGGATTTTTTAAAGAATATTTTTTCAGAGACTACCACATCTTTGTGTTAAATATAAATAAAAAATATTTTAGCTTACCTTGTGTGCAAGCATATACGCACATAACAATTCCAAAATTTATCCACTCTACATCAACACAGGTGTTGTGTGTTTTGATTTCCAAGGTATCTTTTTCCAAAACAATTTTTAATATTACTTCTTTATGATGGGGTGTCCCTTTAAGCATGCAGATGAAAACGTGCGTATCACACATTGATGTATTTGTCTGGCGGTTTCGTCGAGGCTAAAGAACAATAGACTGGGGAGGGTATTCACCATATACAATAACATTGCAAACTGAAAAAATGAAAAATAAACATTTTACCTTAGACCAATTGTTTTATGTATCAAACAGAAAAAAAATGTTTCTGTTTGTTTTATGCGTCGAAAGAAAAACCTCAACATTTTTGATGAAACATTTGAAAAACATTGAACATTGAACAATTGAACAAACAATTCATTCATTTTGTGAATTTTGACTGTTGGCTGGCTCGTATGTTGTCAGTCAGTGTTCTTGTGTGCCCCTATCAGCGTTCACCGAGATTGAAAAGGTCAAGAAGAAAAAGAATTACTGCGGTTTATTCGACCAGATATTAATGGTCTATAGTTTGATTTGTGCTTTTTTTCGTAAAGTCAATAAATTATTAATGATTTAAATTGTCTAGTGATTGAAGTGGATAAAATCACAATAAAATTAAGAAATATTAATCAGTGTGAAGTTAAAAGAAAAAATATTTATTCACATTTATAACATTTCGTTTTGTTGCCACCCTTTCAGTTCAAGTAAGTGATATAAAAAATAGCTGATTTTATTTAGGATACAATGAAAAAAAAAATAGAATTTTAATAAATGGATATGCCAAAAAGGCATTAAAGATATTAGAATATTCTTAACATTGGAACTGAACTGAAATATGGTGTTATAATAATATGTTTCAACCAATATTACATATATCAGGGCAAAGAATTTCAGGCTAATGCGATGATTTTTAACATTTTGTTAAAGACTATCAGACCATAACAGCATTAGGCGTGAATTTTTTAAAGGATAATCGTATACAAAATTATGTATTTTACGGACTATTAGAGTTGATGAGGAATTTTATAGGTTTATCGAGGAACACATATATGGGCAATATTGCCAATTTTTTAACATAGCTGAAGCGGAGGTTCACACCTTTATAACTCGGGAACTACTTAAGTATATGAAAAAAAGTGAATAGTTTTGGGTTAATTGATCTGTCGTTGCAAACTGCTCATGATATTGACCTCCAAACTTTATTTTAGCGGAAGCTGTGTCTACTTTAATGTAAAAAAATGTGTAAAAACAGGTTGAGGCGAACCAGTTTTTTTATGTTCCCTATCGATTTGTGACTAAGCCACTCATTGCACGGCCTTCGTGTCAAAATAAAACTAGAAGCCAACAAAATGGGGACTACGCCCCTTATGTATCATTTTTCAAAATGTTAACTGCATCTACCTTTAAATGATGCTGACATTTTGAAGCTCGATTTTGAGTGTTTTTTGAATTTTAGTTCTAGCATTAATACGCGAACAGGAATTTCTAAAAATCGATTATACGATTATTATAGTCGCGAATCTGCGTAATTTGATATGTATTTTGTGTATGTAGCATGCACAGCTTCAGAGTAATACTCATCCGAAGGTGCAAATTTTGTGCGATCAAATTTCTAAAAAACCTATTTTTCGGGCCAAATTTTTAGATCTGTCAACTGAATGATATGGGTACCCGCGATCAATAAGGTTTTTTCCGTTTCGGATGATATAAAATCTTCTTCGTGAAAATCCATCTACTAGAAAGGCGGGAACTGGCCTTCCAAAAACACGAAATTTGGCAAAAAATGTTTTTGAAAATATCGCGGATTTATTTGCGTTTTCTGTGTATCATTTCCGCTTCAATAAATGACCTCATACGGATTTTGATCTTTTTCGAAAAGAGAACTTTAAAAACTTCAGCCGAAAGAGAGATGTACGCAATTTATCTCAAAAATAGATTGTGATGGCACATCCATGGTTCTTAATGGACCACATTGAAATCGGTATAGATCGATGTATTTTTATAGGGTGCACACCGAAATCGGATGCGCGTTAATGACATATGGAGTTTTCGGAAATTATTCGCGTTTTACGGTTTTTTGGGTACTTCAATGTAACGTGCGGCACATCTTAGCCGTCAAATGAAATTTCGCAAAATATATATGGATTGGAAGACAAACTTCAGTACTTCCTGGAAACCGCATGCGCATCAAATGATTTTGAGAATTACGCGACTTAGACGCAATTTAAAATGTATATTTCATAATATTATTTTATTTTAAGATTTATTCCTATTTATAGAACCCTAAGATTTATCGGAAGGGTCTTGATATAATCCGCAAGGCGTATACTTATACACAAAAAGTGTTTATTATTATATATGTCAATTTTTCAGCGAAATTCGGGCAAAATAGCAGAATAACCCCAACATGTTTTTCTGAAATTTCTTGTATACAATTAAAAAAATAAATGTGATGACATTATTTTTTCGAACCAAAAACAAATAATTTTCCTCAATATCTTGTTTTGTTGTCGCTGTGATTTACAAACAGCTACACGGACTTGTGTGATTTTGATATCATTTGATTCACCATGGTGTTTAGATTATGTAGATATTTTTAAATTAATTTTTAGGGGTGTATGCCATTAATATAATGAAAATATTTACGTAATCTCCTATATTTTCATTATTTTTCTCATATTTCGCGAAGATGTGCAACTTTTTCGCGATTTTTATTCCCCACTAATAAATAGTTGTTTTTTATAAAAACAACAAACTGGGATTAAGCCTGACTATTTTGCAAAAACAAAATACAAATGGTATCCCAAATAACCCGCCAAACACTACTGAAGTTGTAGACGAGGCACGGTCATACTGTTTGGTTTATTGCTTTAACTAGCAATGCCAACAACAACGTTATGTGCATTCGTCACAAAGTGACGACACATAGCAGTGGGAAATGTATTGTAGTTGTCTGTAAATGCCTTGTTGACCACGAAGTCAGGCGCCAACGAAACGAACTTCTCATTGGGGTCGTATCGCTGGTAACGTAAGAACTTCGAATTGTCACAAGAGACATTTGGGTTTGAAAGGTTTTTTGTAAAGAAGCTATTAATAGCTTCTGGGGAGAATATCCCAACAAAAAACTAAGGGAACTGATGAGGATCAGTGGCGAGATCCGAAACTATAGTCTTCCCTGCCTTACCCCTCGGCGGACAATGCCATACATTACCCACTAATAAATAGTTGTTTTTTATAAAAACAACAAACTGGGATTAAGCCTGACTATTTTGCAAAAACAAAATACAAATGGTATCCCAAATAACCCGCCAAACACTACTGAAGTTGTAGACGAGGCACGGTCATACTGTTTGGTTTATTGCTTTAACTAGCAATGCCAACAACAACGTTATGTGCATTCGTCACAAAGTGACGACACATAGCAGTGGGAAATGTATTGTAGTTGTCTGTAAATGCCTTGTTGACCACGAAGTCAGGCGCCAACGAAACGAACTTCTCATTGGGGTCGTATCGCTGGTAACGTAAGAACTTCGAATTGTCACAAGAGACATTTGGGTTTGAAAGGTTTTTTGTAAAGAAGCTATTAATAGCTTCTGGGGAGAATATCCCAACAAAAAACTAAGGGAACTGATGAGGATCAGTGGCGAGATCCGAAACTATAGTCTTCCCTGCCTTACCCCTCGGCGGACAATGCCATACATTCCCCACTAATAAATAGTTGTTTTTTATAAAAACAACAAACTGGGATTAAGCCTGACTATTTTGCAAAAACAAAATACAAATGGTATCCCAAATAACCCGCCAAACACTACTGATTTTTATAATATATTCATATTCTTATTTTACGGAGGAAGATATATATCAACGTTTTTGGTCAATATAATAAACGGCGTAATTTTAAGATTTTTTTCTTATGCCCAAAATTAAAACCTCGATAACTTTTGCGCGCATCAACCAAAAATTTGATCGCGAACGGTTTCGGAGTCAGAACATTTTTCTCTATATGTGTACCAAAAATCTTCTAGGACTAACAGAGCTATAAGCGTGGATTTTGTATAGAATATTTTTCAGTGACTATCAGCGTGGAGTTTCAACGAATATTTTTGAAGGACATTCAGAGTTATAATCGTAATTTTTTTTAAGAATATTTGCTCGAGGACATTCAGCATGGATTTTCTAACCATATTATGTCAAGGTCATTCAACGTGGATTTTTTAAAGAATATTTTTCCAAGGATTATTCCACCAAAAAGCGTAGATTTTTAATAATTTTTCAAGGACTATCAGACCAATGAGCGTGGATTTTTAAAGAGTACATTTTTAGGCATTAGCCCACAATTAATAAAGGATACATTTTTAAGGTCTAGTTTGGATTTATTAAAGAATATTTTTTCAAGAACTCTCAGTCCAATAAGCGTGCATTTTTTAAAGAATATCTTTAAAGGACTATCAGACCATGAACTGTGGATTTCTTAAAGAATATTTTTTTTAAGAAATATATGACCAATATGCGTGGATTTTTAAAAAAATATTTTTAAGGACTATCAGACATGGAACTGTAGATTTCATAAAGAATATTTTTCACAGACATTCAGAGCTCTAAACGTGGATTTTTAAGGAACATTTTTCAAGGACATTCAGATTTTTAAAGAATATAATTCAAGCGCGGACTTTAAGTTAAGAATATTTTTTCAAGGAAAATGAGAGCTATAAGCGTGGACTTTTTGTAGAATATTTTTTGAGGGACTAGCCTGGATGTTTTATTGAATATTTTTTCAAAGGACTAGCCTGAATTTATTAAGTATTATTTTTGATTTTTAAGGAATGTATTTAAACAATTAAGCAGCAAGAACATTTGTTTTTTAACGAATATTTTTAAGGACTGTCATAGCAAGTAATTTTCATGTATAAAGAACTACTGAAGCTAGAAACGGGGATGTTTAAATGTTTCCAGCACTACCTGAGTAACATAACTGGATTTTAGATAATATTGTCTGTAGTAATATATACGGGCAATTCCCGTAAATTTTTAAAGAATATTTTGTTTATAAAAAAGTGCTACCTAATACGTGAGTTGACCCAGTTATAAGTGCCAGTCCGTCCATTATCATCTATATATGTATTAATAAAAGAGTAAAGTGATTGACTGTCTGACTGATTTAACGATTCCGCAACGCCCAGATGAAACGCTGAAAGCTAGAATTTAGAAATTTTAGGTGAGGATCACTCTTGGTCCAAAGGTGCCAAATAAGGCTGGGTTTTTGGAAATTCGAACTGTAAGTATTCGAAAAATACTGAAATGTTGCTGGAGTGTAGGCTTGGGATATGTACGTAGTTTTGGACATTTTTTTACTTATGTGTACGAATAGTACTAAATCGTACTATATTTGGTAAAATTTGGATTTAGGTGAACCGATAGAGCTGGAACAATGAAATTTGGAGTTAGAATCATTGTAGGGATGTAGGATTAGGGTCAGGATTCAGTTTAACAAATTATTACTTATGGGTACTAAATGGTAATAAATTTGGTACAATTTAAATTTTAGGTGAACCTCAGCATATGATTTTCGGAGGTCTTCGGAATTACACACATGTTTTATAATTTGCTTATTATAAAGTATGTGTTTTTATCAAAGAGGTTTCGGATTTAGTGTCTATCAAATAGGTTATTCAATTCGCTTCGAATTAAATTTAAAAGTTTTTAAAATATTGGTCCATTGTGGTCAATCGGTCATTCCTTTCGCCTAATATTTAATTTATATACATTGAACAATTTAAGACCAATTAGTGACATATTCGGACTTAAAGGTCTATACGTTGATATGAATATTTATACAGAAGTAGGTACGAAATTACATCTGCCAAGCAAATTCAAAAGCATTAATGTTCGATAATTATACTCAAACCAGAACATCGCTTTTACAGAAAATGTTTTTCTTGTAATGACGACTTTTTACTCTCTCCCTATAATCGTAATTTTCACCTGTCATGCACGGCAGCATTTACCATGGAGGGAGAAGTGGATGCCTGTTTTGATGAAGATTGTTCAATATTTATCGGGTAAAAAAAAACAGTTTTACTGTGTGAGGAAAATATCAGAATTTGCATTCTATAGGGTATACATTTATATCGGAAAGACATAGAACAGATAAGTTGGCAGTATATCTTGGAGGAGTAGTTGACCTTTACAGTTATACCTTACAGGGTATTCTTGACTAATATTAACATAGGTTATGCCTAAAGGGGGACCAATATTGATAGTGTAGAAAGAAGCGAATATTTGGGGATATCATTATATGAGGGCTATGCCAAATAAATGACCGGTATATGAAAATTTTGAACCAAATATTTTAATTTTTATCTCAATTCTTTCCTTCAGGAGGTATCACTATATGGAGGACAGGCCTAAATTTCTGCAGATATATTTCATTATTGTCAGGTTTGAGTTTTTTATGTCTTTATATTTTTAGAAAGAGAAATGATTAAAACAGATGGCTAAATCGTCTTTGTAGGGTAAACACTGACTATTCCCAGTAACGACTACCCCCATATTATGGCAGAATAGAATGGGGACCTATATTTATAATTTTTAGTGGAGAAATTTGGTATACAATAATAAGCCCTTGTAACAAATTTCAGTAAATTCGGTTGTAAAACGCGCTCAATGACCCCAAAATACTGAAAATTGGGGGGGGTACCCTTATATGGGAGCTATGCCTAAACTTAGACCAGACAAAAGACGACTCTATGCAAAATTTTGGCGTTCTATCTCAATTCGTTTAGACGCTAGAGTGATTACAACAGAAAGACGGACATGCTTAGATCGTAATAGAATTTTGCACTGATCAAGATCAAGAATATATATACTTTATAGGGTCGTAAATGATTATTTCGATACCTTACAAACAAACCCTCCATACTATGGTGGAGGGTATAATAATTGATTCTGCAGGAAGTTTTTTAAGTTTTCTATTGACTCACACCTTACAAGGAGCAGAGGAACTTCTATAGCCTCTTAATCAGAGTGTATAAGAGTTGTTCATCTGATTTTTTACACAAGTCTGATAGAGAGAAAAATTAAGCAAATAAGGGATATATTCTAATAATAGAGTTGCAAATTTTGGAATAATGTCGAGAAAATCTGCACAGAATGGAAATTGAAATCAACTGAAAACGAATGTGTGGAAATGGTTGTGTAAGGTGATACATGGTCGGCCCCGTTCGAATATACTGGTCCGTTCACTGTGTGTGGGTTTTTTTGTACTTATATCAGAATCTGTAGAATATATTTAACAACATTTCAGAATTTTAGAATAATTGGCATATCGCAATATATCGAGCACTGGGTTATGATGTAGGAGACAAAAGCCAAAACATATCCAAAATGTAATTTAATACTTTACCATTTCGATTCGATGCTGTTATTACACATTTGCAATGTTCATCTATCAAATATTTGATGTATTTTGGGGAAAGCACTTAAATAATACATTTTCTATCTCTTAAAAATAGTTTTCCATCGTAATGTATATCCAACAGTTAAAAGCTAAAATAAACAAAATAAAACAACCTTAAACAAGAAACAATTATAAGAGCATCAATATCTAACATATCGTTAAACAGACAATGCACAGTGTATTGAAACCAAAATATATTCTGAGCCAGGAAAATATTTTGTGATATTTGTACCCTCTTGACCGATTATAGGTCAACAGCTTGACATTCTAACCCTCTTATTTCCCCGAAGTGAATATTTACGCCATTAAAAAAATTTAGTCAATTTAGGTTTTGGTAGTACTAAGTATTTGGTCGGTTCATGGCACTCTCTAAATATCATCTCAACATCACCGAAAATTATAGGCGTCGTCATTGACCAAACTCGGAACATCATCTAAAATTTCAAAGCGATGAGCGCGATATTTCCGCCCTATAGGTAGGTTACAGTTATAATAAACAACATTAGAATACGAAGACCCCTGTAAATATTTAGGTATAAAATGCACATCCTAGTATCTTCAACAATATAATTGGTATAAATTTAAAGGCCAACCACTACTCATAGATATACTATCAACTTCTCGGGTCTACCACCTTCGGGAGTAAATATATACGCAAGTCAAGGCCCATTTGACCCGCTAAATATTGCCCGATCTTTATCAATACAGGCATACTTATTCTTTGGCCCGATCCCCTTCTCCATGTAAAAATTCGCGATGTTTGGGCCATAATTGCGGCCTCTAGATCGATCAGAAAAACCGACAAAAATTAAGTATTTGGTCCATTTCATCCCCTATATATTAAACCATCTTTACCAAAAGCAATAGGGGTCTTCATTGGGCAGAACCCATCCTATTAATTTCGTGAAGATTGGTCCATAACTGTGGCCTATATCGTGATTATAAATTATAATGGACAGACGGACGGACGGAGGACACACATGCCTAGATAGACTCAGATAGTCGATATATGATCGGTATTCTTAAAGATGGGTTTAGGACCAATATTTTTTGGGGCTGCACAAAGCTATAACATCTTGACAACATAGTTGTGTAGGGTATAATGACAAACTAAGAAATAGAGATATTTATACCTCAACATTTTCTATATTTTTTTATTATTTTTTTTTTTAATTCGGATTTTTTTGCCCAATAGAACAAGTAAATAATTTTTTAAAAAGTTTTTGACCCCTTTAAAAAAATATTTTATAGATTTGTGTTTTTTTATATATACTGAACCACTGTGCGGTGGCATGTAGTTACCTAGCAGAAAAGTATTTAAATTGAATTGTATTTATTTCACTTTAAAGCATTTTCACATCATTTGGCAGTGGTCCAAAAATACCACTCGCATTCTGAACGATAATATTTTAGAAGAAACAAGACAACAGCATAATACAGAGAGATGCCGAACACAACAGAAAAAAAAACAAAATAAAAGAAAATACCGACAACAACAAAAAATGAACAACAACAACGAGATATCATGAAAAGTGTTTAGAATGCCAAAACAAAACAAGCAAAAATAAACAAATAAAAATAATTGCTTTGTTTAATTGTTTGGAAAATGTACAACGTGCTCGGGTCTTAAGAAATGGATGTTGAAGCTTAATTGAAAAAAATATTATTTTTAAAATACTTTTTTATAGATACATTAATATCAGTTGGAACATACAAATATTATATACTAGCATATACCCGCAACTTCGTTAGCGAATTTGGGAAATATTTAAAACCCAATAACAGCCAATATTAACACTTTTATAACCGTTTAGTACCTATGTTCTCTTATAGTACTTAACCCTACACATAAATTTTGACCGCAAAAGAAATCAAGCTCTAACAAAATTTGGTGTCATTTTTTACCCTTTTGTACTCTTGTAAAATTTCCAAATTGCAAATATAACTTCACCCACATCCAAATTAAGTACCAGTTAGTAAATATTAATATATATTGCCATAACTCACAATTCAAATTGTACCAAATTAAGTACACAGTAGTACGAATTTCCAAAACATCCTACATACCCCAATTCTACACCTCCACAGTGATCCTAAATCAAAATTTCAAGATTCCAACTCTTTCACAATCACTCACAATTAAAATTGTACTAAATTTAGTACAAAGTATTACCAATTTCCAAAAACTTCCTACATACCCCAATCCTACACACCCCCTCTGATCCTAAATTCAAGTTTTAGGATTCCAACTCTATCGGTTCACCCACAATTCAATTGTACTAAATTTAGTACATAGTAGTACCAATTTCCAAATCTTCCTACATACCCCAATCCTACACCTCCACAGTGATCCTAAATCAAAAGTTAATGATTTCAACTCTGTCGCTTCACCCACAATTTAAATTGTACCAAATTTGGAACATATTAGTACAAATATCTAAAACTTCCTACAAATTTCAATCTTACAGCTCAACAGTGATCCTGACTCCAAATTTCATGATTCTAGCTCTATTGGTTCACCTAAAATAAAAATGTACCAAATTTAGTACCCATATATATTAATTTGTTAAACTGAATCCTGACCCTAAACCTACATCCCTACAATGATCCTAACCTCAAACTTCATTGTTCCAGCTCTATCGGTTCACCCAAATCCAAATAGTATCAATTATAGTAAGATTTAGTACTTTTCGTAGACATAAGTAAAAATTTCCAAAACTGCGTACATATCGCAATCCTACACTCCGACGGTAATGTTACTTTTCAATTTTCAGGATTCCAGCTCGATTTGAACATCCAAATCAAATTTGTACCAAATATAGTACCATATAGTACTTTTCGTACACATGAGTACACGCTTTCCAAACTCTCCTCATATCGACCCTAATTCTCAACCTTAATTTGCATTCCAAATTTCAAGTTTTTAGCTCAATCCACTCATATGCTACGAAATTGTACCAAATTTAGTACATTTCAGTACTTTTCGAATACTTATGGTTCGAATTTCCAAAAAGTCCTTTTCTACATCTATTCTACACTCCATCAGTGAACCTCAATCCAAATTTCAGAGTTCTAGCTGTACAGGTTCGCCAAATACAAATGATACCATATTTAGTACTTTTGGTACGGTTCTAGTACGAATTTCCAAAAACCCAGCCTTATCTGTCACCTTTGGACCAAGAGTGACACTCACCTAAAATTTCAAGATTCTAGCTTCAACCGTTTCGTCTGGGCGTTGATGAATCGTTAAATCAGTCGATCATCAATCACTTTACTCTTTTATTAGTACTTTTTAGTACTTTACGTACCGATCTAGTACAAATTTCCAAAAACCCCAGCCTTATCTGTCACATTTGGACCAAGAGTGACCCTCACCCAAAATTGCAAGATTCTAGCCTCAGCCGTTTCGTCTCGGCGTTGATGAATCGTTAAATCAGCCAGTCAGTCAATCACTTTACTCTTTTATTAGTATAGATTATATGTTCCTATATTATTATATATTAAATATTAGACAATAAATTTTAACCATCAATTTATTATATAAATTATTAAATATTAATTAATTATGATATAAAAAAACTTTAAATATGTTTATTAAATAAAAATTTCTAATACAATTTTTCTTATTTATGTGATTTTTCTCTCTTCTACAGAAAGCCCAACAGGGCCTACCAAACTGGCACATCAATTTTGGTTTTCATATCCGCCACCGGGCGCTGGCGGAGGCTCTTCAAGTAAGTGTTAACCCCCCAATTTTTGTCACCTCTATATATTTCCACCCCCTTCTCACTCACACCCTATGTGTTTCGGAACTAAATTTAGAAATGTTATGATTTTTAATTTACTGAAAAAAAAAACAAAAACCAAAAACTAAGAAATGAAAATACAAATTAAATAAAATTTAAATTGATGTTTTTCTATAAATGAAAAAAAAATGTTGATGTATTTTTTGTCCAACTAAATATTTGTTGTATGTTTCGTTTAATTATTTTTCTTTTTTAATTTTTGAAAATTAGTCTGAGAATAATTATTAACGAATATGAAGGAACTGAGAAAAGTGTTTAATGTTGGATTATTTGATTTTTTTGTGATATTGAAATTTCCTAACTTTAACTACTACTACTCTCCTTACTAACTAATTCTACTTAAACTCTATAAGTTTCTATTCGAACTGATCATAATCATTGTGCAAATTTTCTTTCGACTAGAAAACAAGAACCCATTGCAAATTCAAAATAATTTCTAAGTTTGGTTTCTCTTATTTTATGTGTTGTTTTTGGTTTGGCTAGCTTTGTTGAAAGTTTTCTTTTTTATCCGTTTGTTGGTTATAGTTTGAATTGTGTTCTTGTGTTTTTTTGTTACACTACACAACAGTTAGGTGTTTTTATTTGTTATGGAAAGTTTGGAAGACCTCGATGAAGAAGTTACTTCAATAAACATTATTTGTCCTTTAACAGCCTGTTTTTGTAAAATTCCAAACGAACGAATTCGAGTGACTTACGACCAAACCTTTGTTTATGTAAACCAGAGATGGCCTGTCAGAAACAGTGACGTAAATGACATACATTTCCGACGTATATTACATACGTCAGAAACGTCGGAAACCTACCCAAATCCATTAGGTTTTTTACAAAATAGCTATTTCCATTAATCAATTTGGAAATTACGCATGCTTTACTCAAATCCATATAAAATTTCAAAATTTTTTTCTCGAAAAAATTTAAAAATGTGTATCAGTTTTAGTAAGGAATAGTCAGATATATTTTAAAATAATATATATTCTTGAAAATAACTGTGTATGCTGATAATATTGATATAAATGACGTTTACTACGTTTATTACATTTCATACAGGTATACGACGTTTTCGACGTTTACACCTTTTTGACAGTCGAAAACCTAAAAATTCGTCACACGGACCATCCCTGATGTAAACAAATATTTTTTGATTCAAAACAAAAATAAATGACATATTTTTCAAAACCAAGGAGTTTGGTCGTAAGTCACTCGAATTCGTTCGTTTAGAATTTTACAAAAACAGGCTGTAAATCAAATTGAAAAATAGTTACAGTATGCAAAATTCATATTCATACAGCAACCAAAAATAAAGGATTTTTGAGGTATCCAATCCAATATGCAGATTTTTTTTTTAAATTTTTATATAGAATTATTAATTTTTATGGAATAAACAAACTTTTGTATAACAAATTCATTACTCTGCCCCTAGATGGCGGAGTTTTCATATTATGGATCTCAATTTCTTTCAACTTTTTCTTCAGGGTTGACGACAAATTTTCTATAGGATTTGATGGAGTGTTTGAGGTATTTGAAACGGTAGTACAAAATCCAAAGCCTGGGATCTAGCGCAGAATATTTTTGCGGCCATTATCCTCTTGAAAATTAAATACTCGCGAGATCCCCAACTTTAGCTGAACTTTGCTTTAAATTTTGCTTTAATATGTTTATACAGTCCTTTTCTGCCACGAATCCATAAACAAAATTGAGGTTTCAACTGCAGAAAAACACCTCCATACCATTCCTGACCTGCCACCAAGCTTAAATGTGGGAATGAGATTATAACGAGATAATCTCATTTGTTCTGACAGCATACCGACTTTAAATCCAATTTTTCTTATGTAATTTCACACTGTTTGAGATGTAACGCGAATTCCAAAGTCCCGTTTCAATCTTACAGCCAGCTACACGCCACCTACACAAGGATCAATGTGAAAGATATGAACATTACCTTCGTGATAATTTGGAACGGTTTAAATTTCGTCGCGCCTTTTCAAATTTGCCACGTTTTATACCCTACACAACTATGTTGTCAGGGTATTATAGTCGCAGCTTTAAGTATACCGATCGTCATATCTCGATTAACTGCCATGTTTAATGTAGAACCCTGTTCTGGCCAAAGAAGATGCCTATTGTTTTTGCGAAGATCCGTTAATATTTAGGCCATGAAATGGACGAAAAACTTTATTTTTGTATTTTTTTCTGGTCGCTCTAGGGACCACAATTATGACCCGAACGTCACGAAATTTTATTGTCCATATAATAATCATGACAATTTTGATGAAGATCGGTTAATATTTAGTGGGTCAAATAGGTATCCAGACTTTCATGTAAAAAAATACAAAATTCAGATGTGGGAGTTATAGGTAAATATTTAAAGGTGTCTATGTGTTATGATATTGTTTAGTATTACGTTGGGGAAATCTATTATTTTTAAATGAAATATATAACTTTTTTTAACATGTAGTAGTCGACTTTCACAATAATGCATAGATACCAATTTTTTATTCACCGTTTTGTTGTTGTTGTTGTTGTAGCAGCCCTATTGCTTTTTCACAATGGGCTGAGGTGACAGACGTTGGCCGAGTAAGACTCGGGTCGTTTCGGATCGTAGACCCCTCTGTCGTGGAAACGTTTTGTTGTATTTTTTGTTGCCAAAAAAAATGTAGTAGTCGATTTTCACAATCCTGCCTAGATACCCATTTTTTATTCACCGTTTTGTTGTATTTTTTGTTGCAAAAAAAAATCTGTGGTAGTCGATTTTCACAATCCTGCCTAGATACCAATTTTTTATCATCATTGGCGAGTCACAGTAGATGTGTGTGGCCTATCGTTGTCCTGGTAGAACACTACACCTCTCCTGTTGGCCAATTCTGACCATTTCCGGTCAATTGCTAACTTCAAACGGCCCAGTTGTTGACAATAGAGATCAAAATTTAGAGTTTGCCCATATATCGGCCCTCTTCTCCTTTTGCTCCAAATTCTTAAGTTTTATTAAGAGTAACGATCGACTAACTAGGTTCTTCCCCAAAAACTGCCACTATTCAAACAGCGATTCAGTGGATCCCCCAAGCCAAAATAGCTCAAAAGTCAGAATAAGTTTATACTAGATATGTCATTGGCTGAGGGTATATTTCGACTGAGAAACCGATTAACATATTTTCCTTTTTAATTGAAGTAGAAAAATATTATATTTTTTTTAATAGAAAAAATTAACAACATTTGTATTTAAAGAGTTTCCTTTTTCATATCGTCTCCAGGAAGATATGAATGTATTGTTCTAGAAATCACGAAATTCGCATTCTAGAAGTCTAGAAAGTCTTATAATAGGCCATATCTTAAAGGATTAGAAGGTGTTTTTCTGAAACAAAAGGTCTTATTTAATAGCTCTAATTAATATCATAGAAATATCCTTACATAGAAAGATTTTTCCGAAAAGACTAGCAGAACATGCCCCTAGAGGGGCAGAAGGTCTTTACCTAACAGTAGAATGTAGAATATCTTCTCTTAAGAGACCAGAATGATATTTCCTGAAGACCAGAAGATAATAAGGGTTTATTCAAAACTACCACAAGAACTTTTTCTATATATTCTTTCTAAAAAATCAAAAAATGTTCTCTTGGAGAACCTACTGAAATCCCAGAAGGTATTTATCTAGAAAACTAGAAGAAAACTTCTAGTAAAACAGAATGTATTATCATAACATACCAGATAAATACCACAATATCTTCTTTTGAAATATCAGAAGGCATTTTGTAGAAGAGCATAAGTTCTTCAACTAGATGACCAGAAAGTGCTTTTCGGGAAGACCAGTAGATCTCCTAATAGAATATCACCAATTTAAATATAGTCAAAAAGAAAACAACGTTTTTTTTCTAAGGATAGGTCGGATGGTCTTTTCGTCCAGATCTCCAAATCTTTTTCTAAAATATTAAAAGATCTTCTACTTCCAGAAAACCTGAAAAAGAGTTTTTTTTAACCAGATGCATTTATCCTAAAAGACAAGAAGGTATTTTCTTAAAAGTCTTCATTCAGAACACCAGAAGGTATTCTTATAAAATATTTTCCATCTCAAAAAAAAACTGACAAATGGCCAATCGGTTTGAATTCCAGGATCAGCTTTATAATGTATGCAAAATTCGCAATAATTTTTCGGTATTTCGACCAACCCGTTTTCACAATGGGACCGAATATCTATTTAAATCGGCCTCTATACAGATCAATTGGCCTTTATAAAGATATATGGTCTCTCTGGACACCTATAGTCGTTATAAATCCAATTGCAATGGGTTGTAATGAAATGTCACTTAAACACAACAAAATTATGTTTCAAATAAATGTCGTTTGGTTCAAATTGGACCATTTTTGTGGAAGTTATAGAGATTTAAAATTGAAATTTTAATACATCGACTCCGATGAAAATGTATCTAAATCTGAATCGATTATCACTAATTTCAATAGGATTCGTCCTTGGCCTAAATATAAGAGATGTGGCAAAATTCATTTAAAGGGACCCCCCATTCTCGATGTCAAAAATTTTTTTGATTTAATTCAAATCTACACTAATTCAAGAATGTTTCTAAAAAAATTCACAATTTCTCTGTGAGTGTATAGCAATCGTATGAACTAGGATAAAGCCAATCGGTGAAGATCTTCCTTATTTTTAACTAGGTTTTTGGTAAAAAATCGATTTTCCAAAAATATTTTTTCAAAGATCCGCCATTTTGTTAATTTTAGAGCGAAGTCAATAATCCTAGTTCATACGAGAGCCAGACATGTACTCTTTCTAACACCGTTGGAATTTTCGGATTCCGATGTTCCAGTGAGGAATTATCATGCCCGCCATCAAAAATAAGGACTTTTCTTTAATTACAAACAAAAAAAAACAACAACAAAACAATGACAAACATTTTTTGTAAATTATTTTTCTTCTCTTTTAAATCTTCAATTATATATGTGCAAAGTTACAAACCTTAACAAGCATTTGTATTCATTTACCAGCCCATTGAAAATCTTGAAAAATTAAAATCGAGAATGGGTGGGGTTCCCTTAAACCAGCTAATGTTGCATTTTTTTCCTCATTCTGGCGCTAAAGCCCGGATGCCGAGGTTGGCTCTGGGTGAATTTCATCTGGAGGGGGGCAGTATGTTCATATTCTGGTATACCATTCACTGCACTACGCCATCCTCAAATGTATCTGTGGACCTATCTTGATATTCTTATATGTTACAAATATATTTGCAAAGAATTAATACCCTGCACCACAATTTAAAAACTAAATCCCTTCATCGGTGGTCTTCCTAAACGACTTACACACAGGTTTTGAAATAAGTTTGCTTTATGTTCCGTTGTTTTTGTTCATTTCATTTGCATACAATTAAAATTCAATCCTTACCCGATAACAAATGTTGTGTAGTAGTCATTTTCTCTAAATATAGTATTTACGAAAAAAATTAAACAAATATTTTTAAAAACAAGTTGTTTCTTTTTGAATGCTTTTTTGAATTGAAAATTTGAAGAAAAATTAAATTAAATTAGAATTATAATTGATTGACTTACTACTACTACTAATATTATCTCATCATCAAGTAATTAAGTATATTATAACTTACTAATACTAATTCTAATACCACTACTACCTTCTACTACTACTATGAACTATTATTATGTCGTTTGAAACAGAAAAGTAATTAATTAAAACCTTTCTTTCCATTTTTCTTTTGCATTTCAAAACCACCTCACATGACAATCTGAAAATCTGAAAAATCAAACCACAAAAACCTCAACCTCCACCACCACCCAGGGGATTTAGCATCTCCACAACAAATGTAGAAAGAAAGTGTTGACTGCAATTACGACTACTAATACTACTACAGATACTTACACAACAATTACTAACTGTAAACTAATACTATCAACCAAAAACAGCAACAACAATTACATTAACCCAGACTATTAACATAACATTTACATTAGCTGTAGTCCTCTACATATCAAATAACTAAAAAAAAACCAAAACCAAAAAACTTATCTTTCCCGTATCCTTTGTATCTCTGTGTGTGTGTGTGCGTATCAAAACCGTGTTGCATAGTAAAACCGTAATGAAAAGTTTAAACACCAACACAATTATATCTATACCAAAAAAGAGTAACTTTTAATGAAACTTTTTGTTAACAACTAAAAAAACAAAAGAAAAAACACATTAAAAACATTTAGACAGAGGTAAGGCTTGAAACTAAAATGTAGCAAATCAAAAAAATTCGTAAAAATCTTTAATTTGGTTTCGTTCTTCTTCTTAGCAATTTAAAAAAAAAAATTAAATTAATTTTCGAAATTATTTCTATCATAATTTTCGTTTGTTACTGCGTTTTTTGATTAAAAATTTGGAAAACCCAAAAAAGTTTTGAATAGAAACTTTATTCTATTGTTGTGTGTGTGCTGTTGTTTACGTGTACGTATGTATGTGTTGGTATTTCATTGTTAACATTTATCCATACTTTATGAATATAGCTTACCTAGAATAAACTAAACAAACTATTGTCTAAAGTTAAGTATGATCGCTTAATACAGAATATTATTTATACATACGATATACATAGTTTTTTTTTAATATATTTATGCATGATTTCAATATATAAATAGTTTTTTAATAAGTTAGAGCATGATATTTTATTATTAGATTTAATAGTTTTTAAATACATATCTAGATATTATTTATTATAATTAGTAAATAAAATAAATTAGTAATAATATTAAATTAAAAATATATATAAATACAAAAATAAAAACATAAATTATATATTAAATATATAACAGAATTTTAAAATTTTAAAATTGCCCGGATGCTGAAGAAATGAATATTTTAGGATATCAAAGGATAAAAAATCAGAGCAAGAGCTGAGATCATAGGAATTGTGTCTTATTAAAAATTTACGTGATGCCTCATATGTGGGTTCTAATTATGATGCGCATAAGCGATGCGATACCGATTTGGAGGGGTTTCATTTACAAACGACACTGAAAATTAAATGTGCGTTTGAAATCAGATCATTTTTTGGGTATTTGCTATTGAATCCGACTGTATAGAATAGCCTACAAATAACAGTTTTAGATATTTGACGAGATATCGTTAGATTGTGTGTCATCAATTCGTTTTCTATTGGGCACGAGTCGATTGCACCATCTCGACCTTAGCTTCGCTAAGACTACTCATCGTGTAAATGTTGTGGGTTAAAATTTTGGGCTTTGTTTGTTTTTAGTTTCGTTGGTAGGAATGTGGTTTGCAGAGCTGGGACCTTGAAACTTACTGTGTGCTGGCAGTAAATAGAGGCTACATATTAGCGGACAAATTTCAATACAGGTACATTTTTATAGCCTCCATAAAAAGTCGTTAGTCATTCTCTGGATGTAAAAAGTCCTAGCCAAATTTTCTAATATTTAGTTTAAGGGTCCCCCATTCTCGGTGCCATTTTTTTTTTTTTTTTGATTTACTACGAATCTACTCTAATTCAATAATGTCCTTATAAATTTGAAGTGAAAATCTCAAGAAATGTTTAAGATATAGCCGATTTATTGTGTAAGCATCAAGTGATGGCAAGAGTGATTCTCAAACTTTAAACGCATTTTTCGCGAATCAGTGTTCCCTTAAGTATGGTGGAGGGAATAAAAAATTCATTCCCGTCAGTTATTAATTCCCTTGACTTGCTATCGGATAACTATGACTTGCAATAGGGTAATTATCTCGGATCGACTATATGATACACCCCTTCACCACTTTGGATATACACAAGAGACGCTTCTACGATTATTTTGGAAACCAACAGTTCTATGTGTACCGATTTATATTTAAAATGAAATCGGACGAATCGTAACCGATTTCCATTAAACATACTTAGCTGGCTCGAGACCGAACATTTAAAAAAAGATTTCTAGGCGCAGTTTTTCCAATTTGGAAGACCATGATTTTATATGTCATCAGCTATTTCATCTTTTCATCGAATTCGTGGCCTTCCCTTCGGCGTGAAGTAGTCTCGCTTTTAAATGCCTTTTGAGCTGAGGCATCCTCATACATTCGCACAGCATAGCCTAACCAACGTAGTCGCTGCAGCTCGATAAGTCTGACCATGCCGATGACCAAAAAATAAATGGTACAACTGGTGGTTCATTCAACGCCGGTATCTACCGACGACGCAGATCGGCCCGTAGGTTATACAAAATTGCCTTATATGCTAATGCAAGTATCCATGCTTCTGATCCATACACCAGCCTCTTGTAGAGTATGACTTTGGTCTGGCGAGAGGTGGCCTTGTATCTAAATTGCTTACTTAGACCACAGTAGCATCTGTTGGCCAATACTATTCTTTTCCGGATTTCAAAGCTGATGTTATTAATTTTATTTATAGTGGTACCGAGGTATATAAAATCTTGGACTAACTCGAAGCTGTAGTTTTCAAGTTCCACAGTTGGTCCGAGTCTTCTGGATGTCTTGCGCGTTGATACCATCAGCTTGGTCTTATCGCCATTTACTGTCAGACCCACTTTGGCCGACTCCTCCTCAATTCGTTCAAAGGTGGCTGTTACCGCCCGCAATGTAGGTGAGTAACATATGCTGTTTGGTGTACAGAGTGCCATTTTTGTTACCATTTACATCTCGTATGACTTTTTCCAGTTGGATGTTAAACAGGTCACCGACAAACTGTCAGCATGTCTGAATCCTGGTTCGATATTGAGAGGTCTCCGAGAGGTCCTTTAAATAATTGCAATAAATCTGCTTATGTAATACTTGAACAGCACCTATGAACCTGATAGAAGGTTTCGGTAGCACGGGTATCATGGCCTCTAGGTCTGAGGGAAAGTAGGAGTTTTAGATGGGCTCCTTTCCTCATCCAAGTGATCACGTCAAAATACGTGTGATCGATTGGTACCTGCATTTTGGTTGACGATTTCTATAACTGGTGTTTACAGCACCGTGGGATAAGATAACAATGTTGGTACCCACGCACTCCAAGCATCTCTGCACATGCAAAGAGACATAATACTCTGTAGTGAAGGGTATCAAACTAGAACGATAAATAATTCAACAATCCATTTAAACGATTAAAGTCATACAAAAATAGAATATACCTTCAGTCACAATTCGCAAAACAAAAGCTTTTCAGTGTCGTCGTACCGAAATACGATAATTGGTGAAATAATAAAATGTTGGGAAATGCCTTTAATGTGAAAAATAAAACCCGCGCAAGACAATCTGAAAATCAAAATTCTCTAGAAGAATGGAGACGTAGACACCATGAGCATTAATTCAATCACACACTTTATGGCCACACATACAAGAAAGGTAGATTTAAAAAAGTACACATATATCAATCCACCTTTGGGAGTCCCTATATCACTCCATATTCACGAACTGGCATCGGTACTTCTAGTTTCAAAATTAGCGGACTTATTCTTCGACGCTCTCAAAAGCTTGGCGCAATCAATTATTGGTTGAAGACAAATTGAAGTCTTTACCAGGTACTTTACTCCTGGTTCATTTGGTAGTTTCAACATTGCCATTGATTGTTGCAGGATCATCCGTTTTCGTGATTGCGTACTTATGATGACACTTTTACCACTCATCCTAATATTTGATCGGCTTGATGCATTCACACCGGGCCACTTAACCCCATACAGTCAACAAGACTCAAACTCATAACTACTTCTCGTATTATTCATTCTTAATTATTTGCACCCCTCGCAACTTTGATGACTGTAAGTGTAAAGAGTTCTAGAAGTACGTGATTTGGTATACGGAGTAAAATTGATGTTTCCGGTGCAAAGGAGATCCGCACTCCCGTTTTTGTCCTTTGAGACCGATCTGGTTAAAACAGTCAATATATGTGCCTGAATCATTTTACAGACATTTCCGAACGAGGATTGCACTGAATCATATAACAAGTTAGGAGTTAACTTAGAACAATCAAATTTTCAGCAATTTCGAAATGTTATACCCATCACCCACTAAGTTTGAAAAATATTTATAGTTCAGCCGAAAATCGACCAATATTGAAAATTTTTACCAGGAGTTATCTGCTAATCCGAAATGCCTACTATGAGTCGGAAATGTTTATTTGGATATTGCGGCTAAAAACTACAAATAGCCATATCGGTTCGAATATGCGGTCAGGGTAATTAGAATATCTAAAATGCGGCGAGCCCTTATTCGGGGTCAATGTAAAAATATGGACACACAGTCGAAATAACTTGTACCGGCTGCCAAGGAACCGGCGAAATTGACAACGGGTTACCTTATTAAAAATTGTGTTCGGAATTGCAGCCACTTCGACTATTAAATATGACTAAAAAACGACAATGGGCGGCACCGTTATGTAAGGGATATACCACCGTTATCAGAGGGCTATACCAAACATTGGGCTGATATGATACATATGCAACCTATATAACATTATATCTTTGCTTTATAGACATGTTTGTGTGAGGATATCCTCCAGATTTTATTTATTTATTATTTCTTTTTGTTTATTTAGCTAAATTTCTTCATTTTGTTAACAATAATTTTAATTATTTCCAAATATTTAATATTCAACATAATTATAATTTCTCACGGAATTTACACCTCCATAAGCTGGTGGTTGCTGTAAATTAATACATAAATACTACTTTCATTAATGCATTCTAGTGAAAAATTACAAACACACATTTTCAAGTAATTAGTTTGACAAATATCTCATTTAACGAGTTCCGAAGAAGAAAAAAAAAACTGGTAATTTTTTACACCACATTGTTGTGGTATTTGCGTGTTTTTGTTCGCGTTGCGAAACGCAACATTTAACCTGTAAATACATGTACGATATGTCAATGCGTTAGTGTCATGTGAATATTAATATTGTAATATATTATGGCAAAAATAACAGCAAACAACTCAGACACATAAACCAATTTACAACAAAAGTAACCCATTGTGGAACTTGGGAAAAAATCAGAAAATTATATTTTTTTCGTAGGGAATATTTGAATCCGATTTTTCAATTATAAATCCACTAGTGTCGTAACGCTATTCAAGACCGGTGGTCAGATGCTGGTAAGGAGCATGCACTAGCTGATTAGTACAATTTGGCTAGATGAATGCATGCCCAACGATTGGAACCTCAGCATCCTGTGTTCCGTGCACAAAAATGAGACAAGACAATTGTGCCAATTATAGAGGAATAAATCTCCTTCCCATCGCATATAAAATGCTATCCAGCGTACTGTGTGAACGGCTGAAACCAAGGGACAATGACATTACTGGACCATACTAATGCGGCTTCAGACCTGGCAAATTTACCATTGACCACATTATAGAGGAATAAATCTCCTTCCCATCGCATATAAAATGCTATCCAGCGTGCTGTGTGAACGACTGAAACCAAGGGACAATGACATTACTGGACCATACCAATGCGGCTTCAGACCTACCAAATCCACCATTGACCAGATTTTCACGCTGCACCAAATCCTGAAAAGGCCCACGAAAAACACATCGAAACATTCCACCTTTTCGTCGACTATAAAGCTGCATTCGACAGCCCTATCCGTACAGAGGCCTTTTGGCATTCCTGCAAAATTAATACGGCTATGCAGGATAACTTTAACTGGCACAAGTTAATGTTGGAAAGGACCTCTCGGAGCCCTTTAATACCGAACGAGGATTCAGGCAAGGTCTCAGTTTGTCGTGTGACCTTTTTAACATACTGCTGGAAAAGGTCATACGAGAGGCAAATGTGAACAGAAATTACACTCTGTACACCAAACAACACATTTGACCCAAAGGAGTCTACCAAAGTGGTTGTGGCAGTAAATGGCGAGAAGACCAAGCTGATGGTAACAAAGCGCAAGAGGTCCAGTAAATTCTGATCCATTGTAGGACTTGAGAACTACAGCTTCGAGGTAGTCAACGATATTATACACCTTGGTACCGCCATGAATATAACTAATGACATCAGCTTTGAAATTCGGCGAAGGATAGTGTTGGCCAACAGATGCTACTATGGGTGAGTAAGTAACTCAAAAGCAAGGCCACCTATCGCCAGACTAAAAACACACTCTACAAGACGCTGATACTACCCGTGCTCTTATATGGATCTGAAGCAAGGGTACTTGCGCAAGCAGATGAGGCAGCTCTTGGAGTGTTTGAGAGAAAATTTTTCCTTCTGAAGATCTATGGGTTGATCTGCGTCGTCTATACCATATATTCTCGCACATCGACACATTCAGACGGATCGAGCTGCAACGACTAGTTGGCTAAGTTATGTTGTGAGAATGGATGAGGAATCCCCCATTCAAAAGGCACTTAAAATCGAGCCATGTGATGGTTCACACAGAAGGAAAGATCAGATGGAAAGATCAAGTAGAAGACAACATCTCGGAACATCAATCTTTCAAATTATATGAGATGCGCACAAGACCGACACGCGTGGAAATCTTTCTTTTTTAAGCTCGGCTTATGGAACAACCGTTCTGTCAAAAGCCACCTAAATAAAAAGTGCTTTGAAGGAGTCAATTGCAAGGATTGAAAGAGTCAATTACAGTAACAAACGAATTGAAAGGTCCTGACAGAATTTTCCGAAAGAAGTGGCTACAGTTGGCCATATGGGATTCTGAAGCCTAGCCTGGCTGTAACTCAACACCTCAACACAGGTCCATATATGTCAGTACGGGGGCAATTTGGAAAGTTCTTAGACTAGCTCAATAGATTATATACAGACCCTCCTTTTTGATTTTTAATGGATTCTTAATTGGCAAAATATGTCTCTGCCAAGGAATGGAAATATAGGTTCATGTCTTCACATAATGACCGAATTAGAAGTTTCAGGCAGAATTTTCCGAACGTGGTTATAGTTGGACTCTTGGTGAAGGTCTCCCTGCAAAATCCTTGAAGTTATTAGCTTCATTTTCCAACAGATATGTTTGTAATTCAATACTTTTGGGACTCAAAGACCTTTACTTATATTATTAAGCATAGGCCCTTATATGTCTATATCGCTCGTTTTGAGGTATTTTGAAGCTATTTGCTACTCGCCAAAGGCTTTCATTCCCATAAGGAATTTTCTACTGCCCAAAATCGTGTCGCACCATGATATAAGTCCCGGAATAATGAAAGTTCCAGGAAAAAGAGTTTTCTGACTTTTATATTGTGGGCCTATATTTCTTCTGTAAAATTTCAAAGTAACATATTTTTTGTAGTATGTATATAGTGTACTATGTATCTTTTGCAGATAAAATTACTGGCGGATTAGTCATGAACTAAATGTTCAAAAAACACCTTTCCCACTTGTACGATCTTCTAGGTCCCCAGGGTTTCGAATGGGTTAAACAATTTACATATAATTCCCATTAATATCACAACAGTCGGTGGTAGCCGGCACCCAGCAACAACAACAACAAAAATAACAAAACCAAAAAAATAACCAAACATAAGACGCATTTCTCATTGACATTCGTTATTTTTCCGTGTGACATTTTGTGTGTTGCCAGCCAGCCATCTCTTTTAGTTTTGTCATTGGTTTTCCATCATCTGACCATAACAATTTCACGCTTGACACCGAAGTTCAGTTCAACGAAAAAGCCACACTACCGAAACAAATTAGAATTTTGTTGCACGGAGAAGACAACAACAGGAACTATGGTGGTAGGTGCCCCGTTCACGTAAAGTGTGAATGCAAGTGCATTATTTAAATGGTCAATGGGCCAATGACTATTTGACATGAGGTGTCACCCTCACAACAACGATATGCATTGGGACACCTAGACGAATGTTATTTGGTATTGAAGGTGGCTAAAGCAGAGGCGTAGTTAGATATTAATGGGGGGAAGGGGGGTTAATTAACTCTATTTCAGAAATTGTGATTTTACCCAATACCCAATTAGAATTTCATTATGCTATTCCCCCTTTACATTCCTCCCTTTACGCCTTCTACGTTCCTCTTCGAAGGCATTAATTGCAATTATCAAAAGCCATTGAATTTTGTATTTACAAATGTAAATCTCAGCACCCGAACCGAAAATTAGTCATAAATTAAACATCATTAACTTTTCGAATGGACAACAATAACAACCTAGATTTACCAATTTACAGTGTCCGAACTCACTCACACACAGTCGTATGCAGACCATTCATCTATTTGGTAAGGACTCAATCAAATGTCTTGTCTATGCATATTTCAAATAACATTTTATATTTACCAAAAAAAGGAGAAAAACAACAACAACAGCACAGACAATAAATATGCTCAACACATTCACACAACAAGCGGGGTTTTAGGAAAAGCTATTTTTTAATGACTAATGTCACTGTCACTCGCACAGTTACCAGCAATACCACCAATTTACAATGCCATACATTACTTTGTGGCTATGTGTGGAAAAGTGACAACAAATTACACTCGAAAAATAATATTAGTGAAATGGAAATATTGAATGGTGGATGGGTGGATAGAAATGTCAAAGGAAGAGCAAATGAGGCAAGAATAATATTCTACAGTAATAAAATTGAAAATGTTCCCATAATTGCCTTAACATTTTCAAAATGATGTAAGATTAGGTCTATAATAGAACAAGTATAATTTGAGCCAGAACTTAAACCATAACAATATATGGAGAATAGTAATAAAATATGTAACTATATTGACCTCACATTTTGAAATCGAGATGAGTGGATGTTTAAACAGGACTAACATTTATACCCTTCACAACGGGAGGCAAAATACTAATATTCAGATGATAGCACATATAATACCTATACGTTTTCAATTCTTCAACTTATCTATATCTGAGTGTTAAAGTCAGGTGATCTTCAATTCGTTATGAAAAATTGGTGCTAACAACTTTCCAGTTCCGATTGTTTTGCGATGTTGTTATATGGGTATTACGTCAAAAAATTTAATATGAACACCTTAACAGAGGAATTCCCTAAAATTTAACACAAAATCTTGGTAATATGTGTACCCTGCAGCACTAAGTTTGTTTGTAACGTGACGAACTATTGGTCCTCCTAGTATATCGATCCGTCTGTTCCTTGTAATTGTTAAACACGATGCAGGTCGCAGTTATGCACCAATCGTCTAGAAATTTTGCATGTAAGACCTGGCCAAACCCGGTTCTGACAATAGTGGTCTTGATTATTACTATCGCGTACATATTTAGGCCTGAAGACATATATCCAAGAAGTTGAAAGTATATTTAAGAGGATGATTGACCTTTTAATTAACACCCATAATATTGATGTACGTACCCTCGCATCCGGGTTATACTTCAACTTTACACCACTTTTATGACACAAGAGGGTAGAAATGTAATGTTATGGTCAAGGCGACACTTATTTTTTCGATTATGAACAGATGATATTTCAGAGATGCCACAATTATAAGCCAAACATCACACATTTTTCAAATGATGCCAGAGAAGAGCTGTGGACATCTAATCGGCTAAGGGAGTTAAATATTGCGAAATATTACACAGGCACGGGATATTGATCCGCAGAAACTGAGCGCTTAGTGCTATAGTTGGGTAAGGTATCATATGGTAGGAAAGTATATTTAAGAGGATGGTTGACCTTTTAATTACTAGCCATAATATTGATGTACGTACCCTCGCATCCGGGTTATACTTAAACTTTACACCACTTTTACGACACAAGAGGGTGGAAATGTAGTGTTATGGTCAAGGTGACACTTATTTTTTCGATTATGATCAGATGATATTTCAGAGATGTCACGATTATAGGCCAAACATCACATCACATTTTTCATGGAGAAGACGATCTGGCCAAATAATTCGAATGTCTGTCATGACAATGAAGTTCAATATTTATCGGGTCAAATGATGCCAGAGAAGAGCTGTTGACATCTAATCGGCTAAGAGAGTGTAAATATTGTGAAATATTACCCAGGCACGGGATATTGATCCGCAAAAACTGAGCGCTTAATGTTATAGTTGGGTTGGGTATCATATGGTCGGCTCCGCCAGACTTAGCTGGCTTGTAACAGAACATTTGTTCTTATGCACAGCTCATTCAATTTGAAAGTCCAGTCTTCCACTTGATATTTCCATCTAATTCGTGGCCTTCCCCTTCTGCCTGAGACATAAATTGCCTCGCTTTTTCACAACATAACCTTGGCAACGTAGTCGGTGCAGCTCGATACGTCTGACTATGTCGATTTCCGAGAATAGATGGTACAGCTTATAGTTCATTCGACGGCGATATTCACCGTCGACTCAGATCGGCCCGTAGATCTTTCGGAGAATATTTCTCTCAAATACTCCAAGAACTGCTCATATGCTTGCTCAAGTACCCATACTTCTGATCCATGCACCAGCACGGGTAGTATCAGCGTCTTGTAGAGTGTGAGTTTGATCTGGCGAAAGGTGGCCTTGTTTCTAAACTGCTTATTTAGACCAGCAGATGCTACTATGGTCTAAGTAAGCAGTTTAGAAACAAGGCCACCTCTCGCCAGATCAAACAATTCTATTCTATTCTTCTCGAATTTCAGAACTGATGTCATTAGCTTTATGTATGGCGGTACCGAGATATATAAAATCGTTCACCACCTCGAAGCTGTAGTTTTCAAGTTCCATAGTTAGTAAGAGTCTTCAGAACGTCTTGCACTTTGGTACCATCAGCTTGGTCTTCTCGCTATTTACTGCCAGTTCCACTTTGGCCGACATCTTCTCAATTCGTGACTGTTACCGTTCACAATGTTCGACCCATTGCTGTTTGATGTTCAGAGTGCCATTTCTGTTCACATTTGCATTTCACATGACCTTTTCCAGCAGGATGTTAAAATGGTCACATTTTCTGAATCCTCGTTTGGTATTGAAGGGCAGCTCGTGAGCAGAACTGTTGTTGTAGATATTTCCAGCTTAAGATCTGAGTTCATTACCTTGGGCAAGCGTGATTATTGATCTTAAGCTTTCAATGTACGCTAAACGAAGGAGAATCCGATTCGGAGTGACTTTATTGAAATTTGGCTCTGTTTAGGTACTAAATATGAGAAGCAAGAATCGTATCTTGTATTAGTTGTATAAAAAATGTACTGTGATCCAATATGTAATATTATTGTACTATTTACTAAGTGTTTACATATGTAACCGTTAAGTTCAAATCGACTCCTCCGAACCATAGTATGCTAAGTCGACTTAGCATGTTCTAAAGTTCTTTACGTTTTTAGATACTACGGTCCTTAATTTAAATTCTCTGAAATTTTGGTAATCATCGGCCAATCCAAACCAAAGTTATAAGCAAAAATGTACTTAGCATGGCACGTAAGATATAAGAAACTTCCATACTTTGAGAGCTTCTACTGAAAAACTTACTTTTCAGACTTAGCATACTATTCTTCGGAGGCGTCGAAATATTTAAATGCTAAATGACACTTTACATTTTTTACATATCGTAAATAAAAAAATATGTACATGGAATAAAATCCCGAAAATGGCCTTTTGGCCTATTAAGCTGATAATGATACAATGGTGCGTATAACTACTGTCACAACGTATACCACCTATGGTACATGAGTTTCGTTTTCCCCGTTTTAATATCGTATTTAATTAACTTATGCCAAAACGGGAACATCTCTTTAACATGGTGACCAAATGTTTCTTTAACTCGTACTGGAAATTATACGTGGAAGTATGACTTAAAAAAAACTGCAAAATATTCCCGTGTCCTTAGAAAAATTCTTTAAAAACCCCATTAGAATTGTTTTAGATTGATTGCTAAACTCAAAAACTACTGCACCTATGAGGAGTGCTTCTGTGTAGTTTGAAGTTAATCCGACAGATGGCGTAATATTCAGACTTGCAGTGAAAATAACACTTGAAGGCAATGCAAGGTTTGCCCGGGTCAGCCTTCAAAATCTTGAAAATTAAAAACGTAAGTTCAAACTCTTGAAATTTGTGAAAAAATCGCATAGAAAAGATTATTTGGGTATTTTTTTAAATACCCATTAAACATAATTCGTAGTAATAATCCCAAATAAGTCGCGTGTTTGGTCTTTAAATCCTTTAAAATATTCCCCGCCAGATCAAACTGGTTACGCACTTAGCATAGAGCTTTGAACAAATCAATCGATCCTATATTCCTACGAGTGAAAATGTTATGTCTTTATACATTTCCACCTAGTTTATACCGTGAAATCTAACCATTAATAAAATGTATGTATTTCATAATTGATATTTTAATATAATTTATCCCATACTAGGTATTTTCTCAATTGTATAGGTTTAAAAAAAAAAAATATGCTGAAAAATCTGCCCGCGCAAAAGGTTAGCAAAATTATAAATTATAAAATCAATGCTCATTATTTATGTTCCAAGAAAACTAATGAACAACTTTCAATTTCCACGCAAACCAACAGTAGCCATAAACTTGACCTTTGAATGTAACATTTCACAGATGAATTCGTATAATTACAATTAACAAAATAATGAAATTACACATAATAGCATAAGGGCATACAATCATGCATTCAAAGCCTAAGCAAGTGAAAAGCATTGTAATAGCATACAAAAATTAAGAATATATAAAATTAGATTTTGGAAAAATTCCCTATTTTTGATCTCAAATAAGGAAGATCTTGACTGATTGCATTTATCCTAGTTCATACGATAGGCATATAGCAGAATAATGTGTTAAAGTTTGGAGCGGATTGGATTATTACCTTTTGAGTTATCGTGTCTCTTATACGTTTCTAATATTCGTATCCGTAATGGTTCTGGAATATTCGTAATTTTGCTTTTGGAGGTTTCAATAAAATAAAATTCTCCACGATTTTTTTTTTAATTTTTAGGGCCCCAGTTCGATTTTTCATATGTTGCAATGCTTCAGTATTTTGATTTCCCCAAGATATAAAAAAGCTTCTGTCAGACAATTTTTAATATGGGTCGATATTTTTGATATATAGGCCATGCTATATATTAAGTAATTCCAAGGCTCTAGCCACATTTTCAAACCGATGACACTATTTTGGGTAACGGTCTTAAAGAAAATAAACAGACAAACTTTCTCTCAGAAAATGGTAAATATAGGTTCAATCCTGGGCCCTACAAAGAAAAAATATTTAATGAATATTTTCATAATTTCATTCATAGTTCATTTTTTCCAAATTGTACAAGTAACTCGCTTAGAATACAAAATAAAAATGTTTGTAATCATGAGAAACCCACTATTTTCTTCCATAAAATGTACACTTTTCATTAAAACTAAAAAAAACTATTTTCTTTACTTCGCTCTACTTTACCACTATTTGCGCTCATTTTTTCATCTCTCTTTTAAGTAACAAAAGTGGTGGAAAACAACACCACCACTATTCGTTGTTCGGCTGTGTTTTCTTTTGGTATCGTCCTCCGCCTCCGTTTCTCTTGCTAAGAACAGTCGTCTCTGCACTTACTCGATAATTCGCATATGCATTTTCCAAATTATTTCGATATAAATACCAAATAGAATATATCAAACAAGTGTTGTTACTGCAAAACAAGTCCAACCGAATATTTAAATATCTATATGATTGTTCAAATAAAGAAAATCAAGAACTTGTAGGTAAATAAGTAAGAAATAAATGTGGGAAAATCAAAAACCCACAAAAACCGAAGACTGAGACAAAAAAAAATGATAATTTTTATATGGAGAATGGAATTGCAGCCAATTTGGTTGAATAACGAGTCCAAACTGCCCACAATACCAACATTTTTATGGAACTACCCTAATATATGAAAACAATATTGATGATTTTTAGTAGGAAGGTTTGTTACCCAATGCGAACTCAAAATACAAAATTACAGCCAATTCGATTGAGAACATTACTTTCGCCTAATATTGAAATTTACAGCCAATTCGATTGAGAACCGTGAACAAAATCTTCGAAATACAGAAATATTGCGAATTCTATCATGATTTCAAGAGATAGACATATATGAAGGTCAAGGCTAAATCGAGATAGAATTTTTCAAATTGGAATAACATCTTACAGCGGATGGTATAATAAAGTTCTAATAAAACACAGGCTATGATTTCTAAAGGAGAGGGCCGACGGATATATAGGTTGTGCAAGGTTTGGTACAAGTCAGGCATTCCTTTCGCCTAATATTGAAATTTATAATTATTGAAAAGTTTGATTTGCAGAATTGATCTAGGCTTGGTAATGATAATAGTTTGTACAAAGTATGGTATAAATCGGAAAGATATTATAAAATAAATTTTCAGCAAATTTTTGCCCCTTTTGTGGGGGAGGCAACAGAAGGAGTAGACTAATCTTTGAACTTGAACTAACATTGGAAGAAATATTACGATTTGTCTTCGCAATCGGTTACTCTCTTCGAAAGCTAGCTGACGCATCAGCCGGTCAGGCAGATAGACAAATCGACCCTAATTTGTCTGAAACGGATTTGGTCCGAAGGTCTAAAACAAATATTTCGATCAGACAGATTTTTGTCCTAAGGCTGAGCTCATAATTAGATTAAAATTCTCTTAAGGGGACCCCCCCCCCCCCATTCTCGGGGTCAGAATTTTTTTTGATTTAATTCAAATCTACACTAACTCAAGAATGTCCCCACAAATTTCAAGAGAAAAACTCAAGAACTCTTGAAGATATAGCCGATTTATTGTGTCAGCATCAAGTGACGGCTAAAGGGCTTCTCAAACTTTAAACGCGTTTTTTCTTTTGTGAATGGCGGGCACGATAACTCAAAAACTAATGACCCAATCGATTCCAAATTTGTACACGTTTCCCTGTGAGTGTATAGCTCTCGTATGAACTAGGATAAAGCCAATCGGTTTTTGGTAAAAAATCGGCGATTTTCGAAAAATATTTTTTCAAAGGTCCGCCATTTTGTTAATTTTAGAGCGAAGTCAATAATCCTATTTCATAAAGTTACCACTGTCCCCCAAGAATGTTCGTAGGGATATATATATTTTCCAAATTTGCAATGGTATTAGATTGATATACATTATTTGGATTCAACTGTACAATCATAACAAATTCACACACAAACACGCTCGTATACACCTATTCATTATAAATGTCAACAATTATTTGATTAAAATTTTAAATAAACAAAAATCATGATGTTTCAACATTAAAGAAACACAGCAAACCCCATTTGCATATTCAGTTGTTTACATTTAAACATATGGTATGGATATTAGCGGAAATTTTCGATGTCTTCCTGCTCCTCCTGCTGTTTTACTGTCTGATCAAATTTAAATTTAACAAAATAATGTTGAAATGAATTAATATTTTTCTATTGACATCTGGGTGGGTGGGCATATCAATCAACTAATATTCATATTTTTATTTCAAATAATTTGTTTAATGAAAATTTAACTCACAAAAAAATACTAATGAAAATAGTAGTAATCATAATAGGACAGTGATTTTTCCTTGGGTGTATGCAACCAATATAAACGGAATGTTTATCATGGACAGCAAATGAACAGATGGTCAGTAGTATTTAGAGAACGCCACAGAATAGACAGACGGTTGGTTGGTTAACAAAAAAAGTAAAAAAAAAAGAAATAGATGAAGCAAAACAAAACAACAGTAGCATAGAAAAAAAAACAACAACAACAAAAATAACAAATTGTCTATTACATTAAAAACAAATTTGATTAGAAAAAAAAACGTCTGGAAAAAATTGTTTATAAATTGTGCGTCGTTTACGTGAGAGTTTGCAATTTGATTTTGTTTTCCATTTTCGTAAACTTGTAACAACAAAGAATAACTACAACAACAAAAACAAAATTTGATCAACATGACAGCGCCAAGGAATTTATCCAAATATTTAATGATGGTCCGTCCAAATTATGATAATAAAAGAAAGGAGACAAGTAAGTTGTGGAATTTAAGAAAGAAAAAACTAAAAATAACAAAGGAACCCTTACCAGTCCCATAACAGAACTTCGCATTTTTATTAATAACAGCAGAAAGCAAAAAAAAAAAAAAAAAAACACTGTGTCATGCGATATGTTATGCCTATTGCGGTTTTTTCTATTTTTGTTTGTTGTCGTTGTTGTAAACATAAATGCTAAAAATACGACCACGCGGAGGCCATCTACGTCACACATAAGTTCAAAGGCAATTATCGAACGAAGGGGGAAATTTTCATTTTCTAATCCCTATTCTACTCGCACACACACTCGGACATTTTTTTTTTTTTGTGACATTAGCTAAATATTTAATGATTTTCCATAACAAAAAGGGGAAAAACTTGAACATTTCTAAACAAGTTTGAAGCTACAATCCTCTGTCCCTTTTTTCCAATAACAAATATATGAATTGGAGTTCATAAATTATGAATACAAATTATTAACCAACAAAATCGTATAAAAATTGTATGTTTACGCTACAACATAAATTACATGAACAAAAAACTCCCGATAATTTATTTCCCCTAACGTTTACAACAAGGAAATATTTAGCGTATTCGATTTCTAATTTATTATAAACAACAATTCCGATACTAGCGGCAAATATCAAATGGTTATTTTGTGTTTAACAGATGTAGAAATGATTGCCGACATTTTGTTACTCTACACCGTACAACGTGTCATTTAAAGGTACACATCAGTATAGAGGGCAACAATGCTAGTGACAGTAAATAATCCTGTAAGCAAGGTAGTATAGTCAAGCTGGGCCGACGCTGTGGTACCCTACAGAATTTTAAATTTCTGTAGATCTACAACTAAGTCTGAGTGGGATTAAAATTGTTCATTATACAATATGTCACCAATGAGTTTAATGGATAATTATTAAACATTTTCAAATGTGAAATCTCGAAAAAACACTAATTGCATAATTTTTGATATTTAATTCAGTCGATGTAGTTGGAGAAAAGTGTGATCCAATTATCGGAAATGTTACACAAAAGATAATTTACAATGTATTAAAACGAGCAAAACCAGTAAGGGAAGTAGTAAAGTCGGACTATATGATACCCTTCACCACTATGGGTATATTAAACGAATGCATCCTAACAGAAGGGCCATTAACATGAAATTGGATGAACTAAAATATGTGACCTTTATCTAAATGTGAACCGACTTAGATCAACCCATTCGTCTGTTACAACCGATTTCAACGAAACTTGTCACAGGTTAGATTGTTCCTAATGGCCATATTTTGGGTCCTACTGAAAATCAGACGAACATATATATATATATATATATATATGAGAGCTACATATAAATCTGAACCGATATTCAAGAAATTTTACACACATCATTCTAGTCTCAATCCAGTACGCTATGCCAAATTTCGTGCAAATCGGAAGATATATAGGTACTTTGCATACCATTTACCTAAAATCGGGCGAAAATATATATGGGAGCTATATCGAAATCTGAACTGATTTTCACTAAACTTAGCACACGTCATTCTAGACTTAATTCAGTTCGCTATGCAAAAATTCGTGCAAATCGAATGATTTTTAGGGACTTTGGTGCACTATTTACCTAAAATCGGGCGAAACTATATATGGGAGCTATATCTAAATCTGAACCGATTTTCAAGAATTTTTACACACATCATTCTAGACTAAATCCAGTACACAATGCCAAATTTCGTGCAAATCGAAGGACATATGGGAACTTTGGTACACCATTTACATTAAATCGGGCGAATCTATATATGGGAGCTATATCTAAATCTGAACTGATTTTCACTAAACTTAGCACACGTCATTCTAGACTTAATTCAGTATACGTACTGCCCGTAAATGTTCAAAAGGACGCCTGCGAGGAGGTCAAGAAATAGTGTGGCGTTAAAGTTTGTCACGAAATAATTCGACAGACTATATTAAAAAAACAAATACTCATCAAGAGCAGCACGCAAAACCGCTTTATTGTTTGAAAGTTTCATACCAGGTTTTATATTGGGACGACGTTATATTTTGCGATGAAATTAAAAATGATTTTTTGGCACAAGCCTTTAAAAGCACGATCAAGCACAGACGTGGAGACTTAGCTTTTATAGCAAATAAGATAGAAGCACAACAGTCTCGATTTAAAATTTTCAAGATTTGAAGTTTGAAGACTTAGAAGAGAAGAAAAGTAATTTACAAAATGTTTTTGTTATTGTTTTGTTGTTGTCCTTATTTTTAATGGTGGTCACTGAACTGAAACATCGGAATTCGAAAATTCCAACGCAGTATGAATTAGGATTATTGACTTCGCTCAAAAATTAAAAAAATGGCGGACCTTTCAAAAAATATTTTTGGAAAATCGCCTATTTTTGATCACAAACTATGTTAATAAATAAGGTAGATCTTCAACGATACGATAGCTATATAGTCACAGAAAAACTTATCAACATTTGGGTTATTAGTTTTTGAGTTATCGTGACCGCCATTCGCAAAAACACTGTAGGGAGAAAACTGGTATGGAGTTTGAGAAGCACTCTTGCCGTCATGTGATGCTAACACAATGAATCACTTGAATTTTTTAGGGACATTCTTGAATTAATGTAGATTCGAATTAAATAAAAAAACAACAAAATTATATATTTTTGTTTTTACCGAGAACATCCTCTTAAAGAAACATTTGGTAACGAGTGCTACGAAGTTTGGGTTCATCATGATGTATGTAGCCGATGTGGGATAAGGAAGAGAAATAATATACAAACAATTTTTGTTGTTGTTTTTTGTGATCAAAGTTATAGCCTAAGATAGATGACAGCATTAATTTAAAATTCTAGATTATCCATCATTCATCTTTATGTGTGATTAATGCACAAAATCAAACTGAAAATAAAATAATAAATTAACGAAATAATACAAATTTCAATATTCTTTCACATTGGGAGCGGTTTTGCTAGGAATTACATATTTATAAAATAGATACATGACCTAAAGGAAAAGTAGCAGCTATGACTACTTTTCCTTTAAGTCATGCATCTATTTTATAAAGATGTAATTCCGAAAAATTATTGTTTTGAAGCAAACACTTATACGTTATTATATACAGGGATCTAGATATTCAAATAAACATTCAAACGGGCGCGGTAGCGGTCCTCTTATTGCTTTGAAATTGTACATGAAGTTCCGGTTATAGTCAAGAACGACGGCAATAACTTTCGGTAATGATTATTTGAAATTTAAGGCGTGAGATGAACCATTCGTTTCCTGTCTGGTTTTTTAGAACCTCTAAAAGGTTAAAAATCGCGAAATATGGCACAGGTAGTTGTGTAGGGTTTCATATGGTCGGGATATATGAAATTTCTATAAATCTTATGACAAATTTAAGGCTAATAAGTGAAAACGTTCAAAAATCTGACCAAATTCGTATTAGAAAATTTTAAGACGGGTTTGAATTGCTGTTTTTTCACGAACAGCTCAGTGAGAAAGACCAACGTATACCGACTTCTCGAAACCCTGTTTTCACGAATGGCGAGCATTCTCTACGTACAATTCTCATATGAAATGGTATAAATGTAATCAATGAAGATCTTCTTAATTGTCTAACTCGATTTAGGTCGAAAAATGTTCAATCAATTTTATGCGATGCTAATAAACCTAATGCATACCAGAGCCAGACATGTACTCTTTCGAATGTCATTGGAATCTTACGTTCCAGTGATCGGAAATTGTGCCCGTCGTCGAAAAGAAGAACTTTTCGTTAATTACAAATAACAACAACATTATGTCAATTTATTTTCTTACCTTTTAAGTTTTCAAGATATATACGTCATTCTAGGCTTAATTCAGTACGCTATGAAAAATTTTGTGCAAATCGAATAATTTTCAGAGACTATGGTGCACCAATTACCTAAAATTGGATTTTCACGAAACTTTGCACACATCATTCTAGACTTAATTAAGTAAGCTGTGCCAAATTTCGTGCAACTCGAAAGATATATAGGGACTTTGGTACACAATTTACCTTAAATCGGACGAAGATATATATGGGAGCCATATCTAAATCTGAACCGATTTTCACGAAACTTGGCAGTCATCATTCTAGACCCTATTCATTACGCTAGCAAAATTTCGTGCATGCCAATAGATTTCCAAGGACTTTAGTTGGACTATTTACCTAGAATCGGGCGAAGCTATATATGGAAGCTATATCTAAATCTGGACCGATTTTCTCAAAACTTTTCACACACCATTCTATAATTAATTCAGTACGCTATGACAAAATTCGTGCAAATCAAAAGATTTCCAGGGACTTTAGTGGACTATTTACCTAAAATAGGGCGAAGCTATATATGGGAGCTATATCTAAATCTGAACCGATTTTTGCAAAACTTTGCACACATCATTCTAGACCTTATTCATTACGCTGTGCCAAATCGTGCAAATCGAATAATATATAGGGACTTTGGTGCACCATTTACCTTTAATACGACGAAAATATATATGGGAACTATATCTAAATCTGAACCGATTTTTCCCAATTTCAATAGGGTTCGTCCTTGGGCCAAATAAGTGACCTATGTCAAATTTCATCCAAATCGGATCATAAATGCGACCTGTACTTTGTTCACAAAAATACATGGACGGACTGACGGACATGCATAAATCGACTCAGAAAGTGATTCTATGCATAATCTCAAAAGGAACCATGGGTCTATCTCGTTTCCTTTTGCCTGTTACAAACATATGCACAAAGACATAATACCCTGTACCATAGTGTGGTGAAGGGTATAACAACTACATTTATTGCCGGCACAATGGTATCACCCGATTTTCGGAATTTGGAAAGCCTTTGCTGCAGTTTTCATCAATGTCAATGAAAATGGGTGAGATATTACCCATTTAGGTTTCGAGATGATTTTGTGTGTGTTTGGTTTTTAGGCTTTTCGATTTTTGTCTTTGACTAAAAAGTAAATTTTTTGATCTTTCAATTTTGTAAAACCTGTTAAAAATGGAAGATTTTTGACTTTTACCGATTAATGGCAACATCGACTAAAAATTAATTTTTTTATATGAATTGTTGTGAACAATTAAAATAAAAAAAACCTGAAATGTGTAATTTTAGGGCAATTTTGACTTTTTTCTAATAAACCAAGTATATATGAAGAAAATTTATAGTCTATCTTGAAAAGTCGACTTTGTGATTTCCTCGAAGTCGACTTCGGCTTTTAGACTTTTTAATACAAAAAATCGATTAGTTGAACATCGGTGAAACATAAAATTCCTTAAGAGATGTTCGCTCTACAAGATCCCATAATATTGTCAAATTACAAAAACTCCAGTTGCAAATTCAACTAAAACCTTCAAAATACCGGAACCTTTACATGGAGTTTATGCCAACACAGCAACCTATTTCGAAAAAATAGGTTGGAAAATTCGGAAGTTATATCAAAAATGTGGACATACACTGGTGGCCAGAACTAAAGCAACTAAAATTGCAAGGTTTATAATTCAATTCGATTTTGACTTACTTTGACAAGATGAAATATAAAAGTAGATAGAAACTGATACAGTACTACGATAAAACAGCAATTGCCTGTGATTCAATGGAATTTGTGAACTGCTTATCGTTGGATATAACCTCTAGAAACGAGCGTGATGACGAGATATGGTAGCCGCCATAAATGCCCAGAAGCTATCTAGAAATCCTTTTTATTTCTGAAAAAATCGGAAAGCCAGATTGCCTTTTGCAATATTAAATGGAATTCGATCAGTGGATAAATGTTATGCTCTCGGATGAATTAAAGTTAAATATTAAAGACTTAGACAAAAGAACATTACCGTGAGAGTGTCCAAAAAGCAAAAGCTCCTGCCACAGTATTGCAAGGGTGCTGGGAAACATGGGGGATGGTCAATTATGGTATTGGACTATTTTTCTTTGTATGGAGTTCGATATATTTATGAGATTTACAAAGTAATGGATCGGATTGTTTACATAAATGTGTTGGAAAACGCAATGGTTACCTCCGCTGAAGAAAATATACCGCTTATTTGGGTGTTTCAGCTTGACAAAAACCTCCAAACATACAACAAACATGTCAAAGATTGGTTGGAGGAAATCAAAATCAGGATTTTATAATGGCCAACAAAATCATCAGATCTTTAAAAATCTTTGGAGTAAGTAGATAGCAATATTAAAAAAGTTTCACAAACAAACGGATATAACCTTTTCTCAAAGGTTCAGGATGAAAGGAATATATACCCATATGGACACTTTTTTTCGAAAAAATATAAAATCATCTTAAATATTAAGTGGTTATTTATACTCTTTCGAGTCGAGCTTGATGATCTATGTTTTGCAATGAAAAGGAAAGCCAGGAGAAGAACCTACGTACCCACCATTATGCGACGCGTTTCGCCGTTGGTTAAGCGGCTCATCAGGCATATTGGGCTATGTGGCTTTACAAATGTCGTACGTTGATAACTTGTATTTATTCCGCCCTGATGCGAAACTTGCATATGCGAATTAAATTCAAATTTGTCAAAGTTCGACATTTGTCTTCATTCTAGGAACAGTCCTTTTCAAAGCAGATTTTTGTTGTAGCGATATAATTAATCCACACACCTACAATTGCTTCCTGGTATACACATGTTTTTGCGCAACCATTTTGGAAGTGTTGATGGCTCAGAACGTTAAGCGGTCTTAACATTTGTGTTGCTCTCTAGGTTCGAGCCCTAGCCGTGCTTGGCTGAAATTAATTTTGTGTTATTTGAATTTTGCCTTGTAAGGGCAGTGATCATTTGAAACTAATTTTAAGTGGTTATTTATACTCTTTCGAGTCGAGCTTGATGATCTATGTTTTGCAATGAAAAGGAAAGTCAGGAGAAGAACCTACGTACCCACCATCATCTTAAATATATTATTTTAGTAAAATAGACTTTTTCCATTAGAAGTTTAGAAGTACATTTGACATTCCGCAAAATCGTAGTATTGGGTTTTAACAAATACTTTTCCCTTTCGAAAATAATATTTTCTTCTTGGTCGAAACCTAACACTATTTCACTGCTATTGGAATGTTTATTTTAAATATTTGAGTTTAATTATATTTCAATTATACCGAAATTAAGAAAACTAAGGAAACTGAAGAGGATCAGTGGCGAGATCCGAAACTATAGACTTCCCTGCCATAGCCCTCGGCGGACTTTCCCCACTAATAAATAGTTGTTTTTTATAAAGCAACATAATGGGATTCAGTCTGACTATTTTGCAAAAACAAAATACAAATGATATCCCAAATAACCCGCCATCACTACTGTTTTTATATAATTAAAAATGATCGGCAATGATTATAATCTATATTAGGGTTATACCTTACTTTCAGACTCGAATAAATTGTGATATGAATGACTTTGACTATATATATTTTACAAATGCACATCAAATGTTAAATAGACTATGTAAATGGGAACTTGAAGAAAGCTCAATAACAAGGAGAAATCGATTATCTGCAATACCTAGCCTGTATTGTTCAAATCTGAACTGACGCTTGTTTGGATTTTTGAAATAATTTTCTAAAATAGTGATTTACTAATTAATTTTATACCTTGAAAAATTGAACGATGTTATGATATATTTTATTTCATTCTTCCAAAATTTAGTAAAAAAAAAAACTAACTGACCTACCCTTTGTAGGGTATCACAATGCAGATGCCCTTTGGCCATAAAATGCAGCTAGCATATGATAGTAACAACAAACATTTTACGTATGACATTTTTGTTTCGGTTTTTTTTGTTCCAAAGGGAATTAGGGGATTATCGCATTAGACTTAATGTTCGACATAAAAGAGAATAAGTGTTCTACATTTGTAAAAACCGATTAATTGGAAGGTCACAATGGTGAGTGCCTTTTGACATGGACAGCCAGGCAAACTGGCAGATTGCCTTCATGCCAACACACCGGTAATGCGTGAATAAATTGTTGCTAAACTCAATCAAATGCATTTGACATGCAATATTTTGCGTAATGACTATAATTGTCATACGAGTATGCTTGGGGTATATATATGTCGGAAATGGTAAATTTAGTTAAAAATTAGTCGGTTTGGTTGTATATGAGACATGTCAAGTGGTTTTAATTTTAATAGATTTTTTAAAGAAAAAAAAGGATATAAAAATAAAATAATTCGCTATGGACATGTAAATCATACCTAGGTCTTTAATATATTTTTTACCGCATAGCTACATGTTTTCAGGCAATAGTCGGGATGCCATACATGGCTAGGTTCTCAGGAATTATCCGGATTCCACAAAATATATTATCATGCCGCCATCAAGATAAAAAGATTTATGTGTGACAATTTCGTTGAGTTCTGAAATGTGTATCATTAGAGGCCAATTTTTGGGCGTCTCCACTTGCTAAAGGTCATTCTGAATTATATTCGTTAATACTAAGTTCAATATTACCATGACATCTCAGGTTAGGGCAATACAAATAAGATTTATTTTATGCATCCTAAAAATTATTTAAATATATAGAATACAAAATTAAATATAGTTTTCCTTTTCTAAATGAATGCTAAAATATATTTAATCCAGAGTTCGTATGGCATGATAAACATTTTAATTACAAAAACAATCGGAAATTAATTTAAATGTAATGCCTTTTTCTAACATTTTTTTATTCTACTAAAAATTCTAAATTACTTTAAAATCGTGATAAGTTTTTATAAAATCAACTAATGTTCGACTTACATTTTTGCAGACAGCAAGACATCGCAAACGGACGAAGAGAAACAGCGCGATCGTCAGCGCAGCGAAAGGGAAGCTAAAAAAGAAGAACAGGACGCGATAAATTACAAGGTAAATCACAATACAAAAATAAAATTAATATCAACTACTTCAATTATAAAAAAAATTATATTTTGTATTCCTTGCAGAGAGACAAAGACGCCCGTGAAGCCCGTTTATTGGATTTTGAAATACGACGGCAGCAGGAACGTGAAAAGAAAAAAGAAGAGCAGAAAATTATACATCAACAGCATCAGCAGTTGCGTGACCAACAACATCAGCAGCAACAACAACAGCAGCAAAGCGGTGAAAGTCCACCCACAACCTCGAGTCTAGCTCAGCAGCAGCAACAGCATCAACAAGAACAGCAGGAGGAACAAGATCCGGAAAAGCAACATCTTATCGGTGGTAGTAGCAGTGCTCCAACACCGATCATACCCACACCACCAGAACGTGGTCTACCGCCAGCTTTTCGCAGTCGTTCCATAGAACGTGAACATCTTTACGAAAGGAAGCGGCAATTGTCCACGGCCGATACACACGACTATAAAGTGAGTAATAATAGGAAATAACATATACACATTCTTTAAAAAATCCAGGACCTACGTCCATATAAATTCAAAAAAAAAAAAAAAAAATCCAGGATATACCTCCATACACATAAAAAAACCCACGCCTTATAATCCTTTAAAGTCCATTTAAAAGATTCTTAACATTTCTCTAATAAATCCTTAAATCCTCTTCAACTTCGTTTAGAAATCCACGCCTTAAAATCCTTAAAAGTCCATTTAAAAGATTCTTAAAATTTCTTTAACAAATCGACTCTTTAAAATCCTTAAAAGTCCCTTTAAAAGATCCCTAAAATTTCTTTAAGGAATCCAAGCCTTTAAATCCTTAAAAGATCCTTAAATTTTCTTAAGGAATCCACGCCTTTAAATCCTTAAAAGATCCTTAAAATTTCTTTAAGGAATCCGCGCCTTTAAATCCTTAAAAGATCCTTAAAATTTCTTTAAGGAATCCACGCCTTTAAATCCTTAAAAGATCCTTAAAATTTCTTTAAGGAATCCAAAACTTTAAATCCTTAAAAGATCCTTAAAATTTCTTTAAGAAATCCACGCCTTTAAATCCTTAATAGATCCTTAAAATTTTTTTGAGGAATCACGCCTTTAAATCATTAAAATTTCTTTAAGGAATACACGCCTTTAAATCCTAAAAAGATACTTAACATTTTTTTAAGCAATCCACGCCTTTAAACCCTTAGAAGATCCTTAAAATTTCTTTAAGGAATCCTTAAAAGATCCTTAAAATTTCTTAAAAGATCCTTAAAATTTCTTTAAGGAATCCACGCCTTTAAATCCTTAAAAGATCCTTAAAATTTCTTTAAGGAATACACGCCTTAAAATCCTTAAAAGTCCATTTAAAAGATCCTTAAAATGTCTTTAACAAACCTACGCCTTGAAATCCTTAAATTCCATTTAAAAGATCCTTAAAAACCTCTTTAAAGCATCCAAAAGCCCATTAGAAAGATCCTTTAAAAAATCCACGCCTTATATCCTTTAAAAAAATCCACGCCTTATATCCTTTAAAAAAATCCACGCCTTATATCCTTTAAAAAAATCCACGCCTTATATCCTTTAAAAAAATCCACGCCTTATATCCTTTAAAAAAATCCACGCCTTATATCCTTTACAAAAATCCACGCCTTATATCCTTTAAAAAAATCCACGCCTTATATCCTTTAAAAACAATCCACTCGTTATATCCTTTAAAAAAATCCACGCCTTATATCCTTTAAAAAAATCCACGCGTTGTATCCTTTAAAAAATCCACGCCTTATATCCTTTAAAAAAATCCAAGCCTTATATCCTTTAAAAAAATCCACGCCTTATATCCTTTAAAAATATCTGCGCCTTATATCCTTTAAAAATATCCGCGCCTTATATCCTTTAAAAATATCCGCGCCTTATATCCTTTAAAAATATCCGCGCCTTATATCCTTTAAAAATATCCGCGCCTTATATCCTTTAAAAGTATCCGCGCCTTATATCCTTTAAAAATCCACGCCTTATATTATATCCTTTAAAAATATCCGCGCCTTATATCCTTTAAAAATATCCGCGCCTTATATCCTTTAAAAATATCCGCGACTTATATCCTTTAAAAATATCCGCGCCTTATATCCTTTAAAAATATCCGCGCCTTATATCCTTTAAAAATATCCGCGCCTTATATCCTTTAAAAATATCTGCGCCTTATATCCTTTAAAAATATCCGCGCCTTATATCCTTTAAAAATATCCGCGCCTTATATCCTTTAAAAATATCCGCGCCTTATATTCTTTAAAAATCCACGCCTTATATACTTTAAAAATATCCGCGCCATATATCCTTTAAAAATCCACGCCTTATATTATATCCTTTAAAAATATCCGCGCCTTATATCCTTTAAAAAAATCCACGCCTTATATCCTTTAAAAAATCCACGCCTTATATCCTTTAAAAAATCCACGCCTTATATCCTTTAAAAAATCCACGCGTTGTATCCTTTAAAAAATCCACGCCTTACATCCTTTAAAATATTCACGCCTTATATCCTTTAAAAATCCACGCCTTATATCCTTTAAAAATCCACGCCTTATATCCTTTAAAAATCCACGCCTTATATTATATCCTTTAAAAATATCCGCGCCTTATATTATATCCTTTAAAAATATCCGCGCCTTATATCCTTTAAAAATATCCGCACCTTATATCCTTTAAAAATATCCACGCCTTATATCCTTTAAAAATATCCGCGCCTTATATTATATCCTTTAAAAATATCCGCGCCTTATATTATATCCTTTAAAAATATCCGCGCCTTATATCCTTTAAAAATCCGCGCCTTATATTATATCCTTTAAAAATCCGCGCCTTATATTATATCCTTTAAAAATATCCGCGCCTTATATCCTTTAAAAATATCCGCGTCTTATATCCTTTAAAAATATCCGCGCCTTATATCCTTTAAAAATATCCGCGTCTTATATCCTTTAAAAATATCTGCGCCTTATATCCTTTAAAAATCCACGCCTTATATTATATCCTTTAAAAATATCCGCGCCTTATATCCTTTAAAAATCCACGCCTTATATTATATCCTTTAAAAATATCCGCGCCTTATATCCTTTAAAAATCCACGCCTTATATTATATCCTTTAAGAATATCCGCGCCTTATATTATATCCTTTAAAAATTTAAGAATGTCCGCGCCTCATATCCTTTAAAAATCCACGCCTTATATTATATCCTTTAAGAATATCCGCGCCTTATATTATATCCTTTAAAAATTTAAGAATGTCCGCGCCTCATATCCTTTAAAAATCCACGCCTTATATTATATCCTTTAAGAATATCCGCGCCTTATATTATATCCTTTAAAAATTTAAGAATGTCCGCGCCTCATATCCTTTAAAAAATCCACGCCTTATATCCTTTAAAAATCCACGCCTTATATCCTTTAAAAAATCCACGCCTTATATCCTTTAAAAATCCACGCCTTATATCCTTTAAAAAATCCACGCCTTATATCCTTTAAAAATCCACGCCTTATATCCTTTAAAAAATCCACGCCTTATATCCTTTAAAAAATCCACGCCTTATATCCTTTAAAAATCACAGACATATATCCTTAAAAATCCCTATCGTTTATCCTTAAAAATACTATAAAAAATCTACGCCCTTTATCCTTAAAAATTCTTAAAAAACCCCAACCTAATATCCTAAAATTCTTTGAAAAATCCTAAGATTGTTAGAGAGGGGAATGAATATAAAAAAAGGAAGAGGAAGAAATAAATTTCCCTGTGTATAAAAAAATAAACCTCTACCACCCTTTCGATTTCACCCACTCAAAGTAGGGTTGCAGGGTATAATTATGTAAATTAGTATTTGTAAATCATGTCAGGTTCAAAAAAGCTCATTACATACTTTTTTAAACGTTATTTTTGAATATTGTAATTAATCAAACGTGGTTAATTGAATTTTAATTATATTGAGTGTATGTGTGTGCGCGTTGTTGTTTTTTTTACAGAAGCCGCTAAGTACGACACCATCGCCACAGGCAATAACTGGACCACCACCGCCTCCTACACCATCAGCAGCGGTGGTGGCGGGCCCACCGGCAACAGCTGCAGCTGCCACAGCTGCTATAATCCCTATTCTACCATTAGGGGTTGCCACATTACGTGATGACTCCACCGAATCAGAAGAACAGTCCATGACATGTACTCATGGGCATGCGGAGTCATGTCATCGCATTATGTGAGTACTTAAAATTTAAGTTATTCCGAAATAGATTTAAGGCCATACAAAAGGGGTTCTATTTCAAAAAGAAAAACAATGTTTAGCAATAATTCCGGAAATATTAACTGGCCAGGTCTATTGTGTAATTTACGCATCGATAACTTGATTACTGTGATGACCTCATTAGAGGATTTACATGGTAAAGAATGCAGTTGCTTTTTAAGTTAACAACATCAAGGTAAAAACCCTTACCACAACTTAAGTGCATGGAGAGAGGAAAAGAGAGTGAATGCGGGGTAGAGTGTGCTAAACAACAATAGAAAATTTAACCAAGGTGTATAACGCTCTGCAAGTATTTCCACTTTTATCAAGGCATCAGTGGCTGTAAACCCCCCGCTTACAACACCATGCAAGTACTGTTGTTGTGGTGCTGCAACAACAACACATTCCAGTCATCTTCATTAGCATCAGCCAGCCAACCAGCTTAAAACATGTTTCTCATTGTTTGTAACTATGTTTTAGTGGCTCACTAGCTGCTCGGCTGGTACTTTGTTTTTGTTTTTTGCCTTCGCAGGAATTCGTACGCTTCAAGGATTATTTTATTTTTTAATTAAATCAGGTTGAAAAGCTTTTTAACAAGTCCATGGACTTTATTGATCTAACATGCAGCAATAGAAGAGCCGGGCGGAAAAAAGAGGGATTAAAACAAAAAATATATAGCAAAACAACAGCAACAACAAAACATTTAACATCGTTATTTAATTAGTCCAACATTTGATGAAGAGCCAAAACTATTGCGCAGAAAATCGAAAATTTCATTGAAATTATTTTTGAGGGAAAAAATCGTTGTTTAATTGGCTTCGATTTCAAGTGAATTTTTTACGTGGAAATGTATTTTTAGTGTTTTGTTTGAAACAGGAAGAGAGTCTGTCCACAGAAATATTTTATTTGAAAAAGAGGAGTAATGTTATTGAAAAATCCTTTCATATAATTTCATAGAAACCCATTTATATATCCAAGGCCAACATATATAATAAATGGCTCGAAAATTCATATGATTTGCAGATTGCCTCATCTGAATAAATATTGAAGGACAAAAATACAGTTGATGGTAAAATATGGAATAGTTTTCAGAAACTGTCCCAGATAATTGGCATTTCAAGTTTAGAAATTGTAAAATAGATACCATATGATCAAATTAACAGAAATCCTCAAATGTATTAGCGCCAAATGTACCAACAACCGTAGTGCTGTACCAATTGCAGAAGGCACCATCACCCCCCTGACAAGGGACGAAAAAACAAACCCAATTTCAGGGATATATTAAGAGTATGCAGTAGGGAAAATCTACTCGTACACCTACATACAATAAAAAAAAACAGTAAGGAAAGAAGTAAAGTCGGGCGGGGCCAACTATATGATATCCTTCACCACTTTGGGTATATTCAACAGATGAATCCTAACAGACTGAAGGACCATTAACACGAAATGGATCCATAAACATGACATTCTGCAACCTATACTAATTTTTTCATTTGGTCAGATATAGGGTTGCTTCAATTTAAAGAATATATATCTAAGCTATATCAAAAATCTGAACCGATTTCAATGCTACTTGGCGGAGATTAACTTATATTAACTACAGTTCATTGTACAAAATTGTGCGGCAATCGGACAAACTGCGGGTCTTTAGTGCAGAATTTACATATAACCGAAAGAAAAAAATATAGTAGCCATATCTAAATCTGGACCGATTTTCACGAAACTTAACACACATCATTCTAGACCTAATTCAGTACGTTGTGCCAAATTTCGTACAAATCGAAAGATATATAGGGACTTTGGTACCACATTTACATAAAATCGGATGAAAATATATATGGGAGCTATATCTAAATCTGAAACGATTTTCACGAAACTTAACACACATCATTCTAGACCTAATTCAGTACACTGTACAAAATTTCGTGCAAATCGAAAGATATATAGGGATATATATGTCAGCTATATCTAAATCTGAACCGATTTTTCCCAATATCAATTTCTCGGCAAAAGATAACACGACCCAAACACCAACATCCTCAGAGAACTTAGTGGAAATCCATAGATGAAACAACCCATGAGCCCAATCATCGATATCCAAATTCAAACCACACTTATGCTTGTAAAGTCCTACATTCCATTGTATAGCTTTAAATCCCACTATATAGCCGAACCTAAGACATATTTTGAAATAAATGACAAATTTGTTTATTACGTAATCATGGATTTTATTAGAAGAGCATTCCAATCCGGATAATACGTTTGTTTTTGAATGTCCGAAAATCCATGTCAGAATTACTTACTGAATCATTGCATTATGAATTCAGCAGAGCAAGTGCGTATGGACCAGATCTAAGCGAGGAGGTATACCGATCGATCTAGGCGGGTAGACATCATTCGGAAAAGTTGCATTTTTTGACTATTAAATCAATTATACTGATGCATGTGGATACCTCGTTTAATTCGTTTTTATACCCTACACAACTATGTTGTCAGGGTATTATAGCTTTATGCAGCCCCAAAAGTTTGTAACGTCACGTTGTCATATCTCGACTATCTGAGTTGATACAGGCCACAGTTATGGACCAATCTTCACGAAATTTTACATGTAGGATGCGTTCTGGCCAATGAAGACCCCTATTGTTTTTGGTAAAGATCGGTTAATATCTAGGGGATGAAATGGACCAAATACTTAATTTTTATCGGTTTTTCTGGTCGCTCTAGAGGCCGCAATTATGACCCAAACATCGCTAATTTTTACATAGAGAAGGGAATCCGGCCAACGAATAAGGATGCCTGTTTTGATAAGGATCGGTCAACATTTAGCGGGTCAAATTGACCCTGACTTTTGTGTGAAAAATTACAAAATTTGTATTCTATAGCGTATAGATTTACCCCTGAAGGACATAGACCGGAAAAGTTGTTGGTATATTCAAGGGCAGTGGTTGACTTTAAATTGATACCAATTATATGGTCGTGTGTACTCAGATGTGGGAGTTACACTGAAATATTTACAGGTGCTTACATATCACATCATCATATATTATTGAGTAATCCATTACCACACTAGAGGGCGGATATATAGCGCTGATCGCTTTGAAGCTTTCCATGAGGATCCAGGTATGGTCAACTACAACGGCTATTATTTTCGGTGATGATCAGATAATAATTTTGGGATGAATTGGACCGAAAACTTAATTTTTGTTTTTTTCGGGTCGATCTGTAGGCCACAATTGAAAGCCAAACATAACAACACAACCCACCGTGAAGGGAATCTGTACTGAATATTAGTAATATTTGTTAACCTCTAGTCGGTCAAGAGGATGCAATTATCGCGAAATGTTGCCAAGATCAGAATATATAACACCAGAAAGTTAGATTTTCGTGGAAGTTGTGTAGGGTATCATATGGTCGGCCCCGTCCGACTATACTGCTCCGCTCACTGGTTTATCATTAAAGAAATTTTGCAATGCAAGAAAAAGATGATGATGCATTAAAACTTCTCAAACAAGCTTTTCAAGTTTCTGACGAGTCACTGTAGATTTGTGTGGCCTAGCGTTGTCCTGGTAAAACACGACACCTCTTCTGTTGGCCAATTATGACCGTTTCTGGTCAATTGTAAATGGTTTAAAACAGTTTTATGGTCGATTTTTAGCTCCTGGGCGATGTTACGACTGCTAACATGCCTGTCAACTTCAATCATTTCTCCGATTTTATTGACATTTTCGACGACAGGCCTACCTGTGCGAGGTGCATGTTTAACATAAAAAAATTTTGAACGGAATCTACGAAACCAAAATCGCCTTTGTCAACTGGAAACTGTACCGAATTTCCTCTTTGTTCACTTCCATTTTTAAAAACCTTGTAACTCACAACTGAATGCACCAAATATTTTGTTTACTGTGAAATTTCGAACTTCCAACGAGCGTGAATCTGAAATTGTTTGATCGATACTTTACGAGAAATCTATCAGTAGAGCCATCTGCCGAAAGAAAAATGGATTTATTTTTCCCCAACCTAATATTTTTTCCCCCAAGAATTTATTTTTTCCAAAGAATTTCGTGGGTTTACACTGCCCATGACCTCAGTTGTAGACGGGATGCATTAAGGGGACTCCCCCCCATTCACGGGGTCAAAATGTTTGTTGATATAATTGGAATCTACACTGATTAAAGAATGTCTCTACAAAATTTCAAGTGAAAATTTCAAGAACTCTTGAAGATACAGTCGATTTATTGTGTCAGCATCAAGTGGCGGCTGCAGGGCTTCTCAAACTTTAAACGCGTTTTTCTCTAAACATCTTTTTGCGAATGGCGGGCACGATAACTAAAAAACTAATAATCCAATCGGTTCCAAATTTTGCAACGTTTCTCTGGGAGTGTATAACTCTCGTATGAACTAGGATAAAGCCAATCGGTGAAGATCTTCCTTATTTTTTAACTTGGTTTTTGGTAAAAAAATCGGCGATTTCCAAAAAATATTTTTTCAAAGGTTCACCATTTTTTTAATTTTAGAGCGAAGTCAATAATCCTAGTTCATTCGAGAGCCAGACATGTACTCTTTCTAACACCGTTGGAATTTTCGGATTCCGATGTTCCAGTGAGGAGTTATCATGCCCGCCATCAAAAATAAGGACTTTTCTTTAATTACAAAAAACAACAACAAAACAATAACAAAATTTTTTTGTAAATTATTTTTCTTCTCTTTTAATCTTCAAATATATATGTACAAAGCTACAAACCTTAACAAGCATTTGTATTCATTTACCAGCCCATTGCAAATCTTGAAAAATTAAAATCGAGAATGGGGGGGTTCCCTTCAAAGGTTTGGCATTATCTACATCTATTGCAGTTCGGTCGGCGATTATTTTTTACTATCTCGTTTCTTACTATTTCTACGTGACTTGGTAACCATATGATTCGTACGAGACCATGCCGCGAAAAATTATTTATGGCGTTTATACATTCTAGTTCATCCTGACCAGAGTTTGTACTAAAAACTATTGTGATCTGGAAGGTGAAGTGAAACTTCGGTTTTAGATTATTCAATGACAAATTACAGTCCAACTTTCTGCTGTGTAACAAGAATTACCAGGGGTATTATTTTATTGTGTTCCGCTATCCCGCGAGTCCATGTCTGGTATCCACGTTTCACATGATGTGACTATTCTATGCAGGTATTCTATTTCAGGTATTCTGTCCGACACAAAACTACTAATTGGGGATCCGATTGTTGTATGTACTATATTTTGTCTACCCATTCCAGCATGTGGTATTTTTGTTTAAGTTTTCGGTCTAGGATGACCCCCAAATATTTAACTTTATTTGATATGGTTATCACTTTGTTCTGAAAGAGGGGTTTTTTATACTGTCATATTTTTCTCTTTCTAGTGAAGAGACATATCTGCGTCTAGGCCGGATTTACGTAAAGGCTATTCTGCCTCGCCCTATTATTGGTGATGTTTAACACCGTTTCAGTCTTCCTACACAAAAAGCTTGGATTATTTCCAGCCAGAAGTATTATAATGTCGTGTGCATAACAGACGAGTTTAAATTTCTCCTCAGATGAGGTCCTTAAGAGACTATTCACAGTTGTGATGGTGATAAAATCGGAGATATGTCTCGTCTGGGCCGGATTTACGTAAAGGCTCTTCCGCCTCGCCCTATTATTGGTGATGTTTAACACCGTTTCAGCCTTCCTACACAATAAGTTTGGATTATTTCCCGTCAGAAGTATTATAATGTCGTGTGCATAACAGACGAGTTTAAATTTCTCCTCAGATGAGGTCATTAAGAGACTATTGACAGTTGTGATGGTGATAAGTCTCTCTTATCCAACTTTATTTGTTTGATATTTATGTCTTGTAGAGTTTATCCACCTATTCCTACTCATGTAGCTGATTCAGGCTATGATTACCTGGTGAACTCGAAAGGTCTCTAGGGTTTGAATAAATGTTGCAGTGCCGACATTATTGAAAACTCCCTCGATATCTATGCATACAGCTAAAGTAAACCTACATCGATCATGGTTTCGGTTTGAGTATCGGTTTTTGATAGAAACATCTTTATATTTGAGACGTCAGGTATTGCGTGTATTTGTTGTATTCTTTCCTTTTAGAATAATCTTGGACGTAGCTCAAATTAGTACTGTACACATTCTTCTCTTTTGTTCCGATATTAAAAAGTCATAAGTTTTTCTTTACCAAAAATTTCCTTGTCCTTTCCATAATCAGGCCTTGAACGTATGCAAAGTTGATCATTTAATTAATATATAATTACTAGCAGTATATTAAATATTAGCTCTAAAACATTTTCTTGCCTGTGGGCAACATTGGGCCACAAAGGGTTAAGATACTATTGACAGTTGTGATGTCGAAAAAATCTCTCTCCCTCTCTCTCTCTGCGGTGTCCCTTATCCTACTTTATTTGTTTGATATTTATGTCTTGTAGGCTACAGTTTATCCACCTATTCCTAAGCATGTGGCTGATTCAGGCTATGATTTTGGAAAAGATTGGTTAATATTTAGGGGATGTAAACCTACATCTATCATTTTTGTCGGTTTTTCTGAGACGTCCAGAGTGTCGCGTGTACCGGTTCCCAAACATTTTGCGAATTTTTGCATGGAGAAGAAGACTTCTGGAGGCCAGAGATCTGTATAATGTTTTGATAAAGATCTTCACTTTTGTTCAAATCGACCCTGACTTTTGTGTGAAAAATGACAAAATTTGTATTCTATGCCATATATATTTACTCCTGGAGGATGAAAGACTTTACCATTATGTCTGTTAAATTGTTGCATTCCTGTCCAAGAGCTGTCATAGATGTGTTGGCCTTTAAATTGATAACAAATATTTATGTATTTACTCAGATGTGGGAGTTACAGTCAAATATTTACAGGTGCTTATGTATGGCAGATATTATTTAGTAACCCGTTACCACAGGGAGAATCGCGCTGATGGCTTTGAAATTTTTCATGAAGTTCCAGTTATTCAAGAACAACGCCTATTAATTTTCCTGATGATCAGATTAAAATTTTAGTGAAATCGTCTCTAAAACATTAATTTTTTGTGTGTTTGCTTATGTTAAGTGCAATCCGAAAATCACAACAAACCCACCGTGAAGGTTTCCTGACAAGTAATTAGAAGGACTGTTGAATATTCGAAAAAATAGGCATTTTTAACCCAAAAACTTATCACACAGTGTTATATGCAGAATTTTTATTCTAACATGTACATGAAATTGCATTAAAAATATTCTATACCGACAATTTGTTCATTTGATCCTTTTTAGGTGAACGCCATAGTTGATCATTTAATTAATTTATTTTGTCAATGAATATTCACAAGAAAAGTATCAAAGTATCAGGTATGCTCAAAGACTCCTCTTTTTGGCCTTTAAAGAAACAAAATAAAATAAAAAACATGTTTAAGTAGCTTCACAAAAGGATTTAATATTAAATGCACTTGTGGTGCTACGACAAACAGACTATGGAGAATATGGTATCCATAGCACATCATTGTAAATGGATTATAATGACATTGGTGATGTTGCGACGAATGTTGCTGATAACAACAAGGATACTGTCATATCATGATGATATTGTTTATTGTTGTTGTCGGTGATGATAAAAAATCATGATAATGATTCTAATGCAAGTACTAATGATGATTATATGCATTTTGAATGTGTGGCCAAACAACAGAACTAAAAAAGTGTGTTAAAAGTTTGTGTGTGTGTATAGTTGTTAGTTTAACTACGTCACAAGACAGCACCCCCACATGACGCCAAAGGGGGAAACAACAGCAACTATGCTCACAACAACGGAAATTGTCTGAAAAACACAGCATAGCCTGCTCTACAACAGAAAACAGCAACATAAATTCCAACAACAACAACAAAATAAACAATTACAACAACGTTAACGTCATCATACTCTAGGTCTGTTTTTCAGGTCACCTTTTATAGCCGATATCCGCCGTGATACGAAATCCGACAAAGACGGAAAAACAGGGAAAAACTAAAACAAATATTGTCAGCTTCTGTTTTCCCCCTTTTTGTCTCTTCAGTCATTTCCTGTTTTCCGTTTAGCATTCATTTCATGGTTATTTTCTTTTTTTGTTTTCACTCTATGTTCTGTCGGTTTTTATTCTTGTTCACTGACAAATGTTATTTAAAAGAGAAACAAGAAGAAGAAGAGATGCAGGAAAAAATAACAGCCAAAAAATAAACAATTGATTTGCGCATGCTTGGACATTCTGCAAAGCATAATTTGACCAAAAGGACCTCAATGAAGAAGATGTTGTCACAGGCTCTTGTTTCGGACGCTTGACAAGGGCAAAAGCTTATTGTTATGTTGACAGGTTTAGAGCTTAATGAAAAAAGCTTTGCATATTTGTAAAGAGAATTTTAAATTTTAAAAGAGAAATTGATGTAAAACACTAATGCACAAAATAGTACGATAGCGGTGATTGCTAAACACTTATTCTCTTTTTGTCTCTTTTCGTCAGTCAATTTTGTTGATTATCTCTCAGTTACGCTCTCACATACTTACTCTCAATTTAGTTTTGTTCAACTCTGATGTAAAATAAGGCGAACAAAAGAGCAGGATGTTATTTTAAGGGAAATGTTTAAATCGAATATTCTGAAGAGAAATTCAAAAAAGAAAAGAGAAATTGGTATTAGTTGTAAAAATAAATTAGAATATATAAAGTATTCAAAACAGTATCCAAATACAAATACAATACATGTTTGAATAAAAAATTATGAATGAAGCGAACAATATTCATTACCTCTGAATGACCGATGATTTGCGGCCTGAAATCTATCACCAATGATGTTTTAAAAAAAATCTTCAAATAATTTTTGTTTATATTAGAATTCAATTTTTATAAAATTACAGATCCCTCTCTTATTTTTTCGGCAGATGGCTTTACTGATAGACTTCCCGTAAGGTATCGATCAAACAACTTCAGATTTATGCACGTTTGAAGGGTGAAATTTCGCAGTAAAAAAATTATTTTGCAGTTTTTTGTTCCGATAATGTAACAGCCAATTATGTGCAATTTTGGTTTCGTAGATTCCGTTCAGAATTTTTTTATGTTAAAGATGCACCTCGCACACGTAGGCTGGTCGTCGAAAATTTCGATAAAATCGAAGAAATGATTGAAATTGACCGGCATGTTAGCAGTCGTAACATCGCTCAGGAGCTAAAACTCGACCATAAAACCGTTTTAAACCGTTTACAATTGACCAGAAACGGTCACAATTGGCCTAAAGGAGAGGTGTCGTGTTCCACAAGGACAACGCTAGGCCACACACACCTACAGTGATTCGTCAGAAACTTCGGGAACTTGGTTGAAAGCTTTAATGTATCCGCCTTACAGTATATAGGGAGGATTGTGAAAATCGACTATTAGAGTTTTTTGCAAATAAAGAGCAGGACTTCTATGAGAGAGGCATTGTGAAGTTACCTTTAAAATTGCAACAAATCATACAACAAAACGGTGCATATTTGGCCCAAATCGGTCATTCCGAAACATGTTAAATAAAGTTCTATAGTTCATATAAAAATAATGGATTTATTTCCCCCCAACCTAATATATCGACTAGCTGAGGTAATTTAGATGTGTGTGTCCGCCCATCTGTTTGTTAACACTTAAACAATGTAACGTTCACAGCTGTTCTGGTTCCGGCTAAAGAAGATATTTATGGTGTTTGGCAAAATCGGTCAACATTTTTATATGTTTTTTTTTCTGGTCGATCTATAGGTCTCAAAATTTTACATAGAGTATACGCTAAATAATAAGAATATTGAGCAGGTCAAATCGATCAATACTTTTGTGTGAAAAATTACAAAATGTTGCATTATATGCCGTAAACATTTATTCCAGAAGGACAGAGCCCGGATGTAGGATATATACATAAATATTTACAGGGGTCTACGTATTCCAATACTGTTTAGTATTACCATATGAACGTTGGGTTCATCGGGGACAACAAACCACATTTTAGATTTTATCAGTATAATGATCCTAAGCATAAGTCACAGATAGTCCCGTGGATATAATAGAGAAGAGTACCAAAATGCAGTAGTAACCTTATTTCTAAATTTCAGTGTTTAAGCTCTTTCAGTTCCCCCAAATTCAAATTGTACCTAATACAGTACCGTGTAGTATTTTTCGTACTCATATAACACTCATACTCATACAAATATCAAAAACTACATACATATTCCAATCCTACACTCCGACTGTAATATTAATTTCTAATTTATACCAAATTTAGAACTGAGTATATACTTCCACAACCACCTCGTTATATAGACCTTACTTCTCAACCTTGATTTACACTCCAAATTTCAAACTTACAGGTCTATCCGTTGACATGCTACGAAATTGTACCAAATGTAGTGCGGATACTTATAGTTCGAATGTCCAAAAAACAATTTGCTACATGTATTCTACACTCCATCAGTGACAGTAATTTTAAATTTGAGTTTCAGCTCTACCGTTTCGCCAAATACAGTACTTAGTACTTTTCGAATGTCCAAAAAAAACCTTTGGATCAAGAGAGACCCTTATCCCAAATTTCAAGATTCTAGCTTCAGCCGTTTGGTCTGAATCGTTAAGTCAGTCAGTCACCTTACTCTTTTATTAGCATAGATTGAATTGTCAATGTCTCTGCCCTGTCGTCAGTTTACAATTGTGTATACAACTTATAGTTAATTACAAACACATGCACATAATTTTCTATTAAGAATAGAAAATTATGTGCATTATACGTATTCTATGTTCGAGTCTATTGTTACGTCTGCAAACATATTGTAATAGCGATATATATTTAGTTGTAATATTAAAAACAGATGTATATAATATAGCTTTCTATTGTTTACATCAATGGCAAAACAATTCAATTGATGGAAAATATGAATATAGTATATTGGAAAATAAAAAAAAAGTATGAATGAAAAAAATGAAAAATAAGGTCTGCTAAAAAGAACTGTTAATATCTTATTTTGAGGAGAGGAAAAAGTCAATGAGTCTAAGAACTCACACAAAAGCATCGATGTGTGACCTAGTGAAAAATTCATGATTTAAAATATCAACCTCAATGTTGGACCTATGAAAACTATGTTTTTAAAATCCAAAAATATAGAAAATTATCGTCGACTATTTGAAGTGCCCACTGATTTTAATAGTTTCCAAGGTTTACCAATACGCCTGGGTCCCAATATTGACGTCGTATATAGGCGCGGATTTTTTTAATAATATTTACAAAGCTCGAACTATAGGTGTGAACATTTATAACCTTTTTTATAAGGGCCACCCAAGAGGTTCCAAGGGATATAATCTACGTTTGGAAGAATATGTAAAATACAATATGCGGACTTGATCTATGCCTTGGAAAAAGATTACAATTTCTAATGTTAAGATCACATAGAAAATTCCATTCGCTTGTAGTAGATAAACAAATCTTCAAAATGTTTACACTTTGTGTTGGAGATACCAATATGATGGGATCGGACATAGGTTTGACAAATGTATTAGTCTGGGCAAAGTTTAGGTCAAATCTGTCGCATGTTATTTAATTTAAATTTCTTAATAACATGTTTCTTTTTTTCCCTATTCTGTCCGTTTGCTTTGAGACAACGCCACTTAACTCGCTTATGAAACAAACGACCTTGAGGCAAGAATTCATGATGTACGCCACTGCAGCGAAAGGAGCCAGTGACAAAAACCTTCAGATTTGATCGATCTTGTCGTGCTTTTGACATCGCCACGACAACAAATTACGTGGTCAGGAAATGTCTCTTGCAATAAATCCTTACTCGCTCGAGTTGTGTGGCACTGTCATGATGAAACCACATATGTCGTATTCTTCAACAGCATCGTAGGACCATAACGTTTCATCGTTCTTCTGTGTAAAATTAAGGTCTAATCACACCTACTGACCCAAGAGCGCAACAAAGACTGACTTTTTCTGGACCCCCAAAATATGAGATTTTTTTATGTGAGAAATGTGTTTCATAGCTGCAGAAATTTTTGTTCGAAGAATTGCTGTCCACCGCCTGTTGTTCAAGCACTCATTCCACGTATCTAGGACGTTGTGAATGGGCAGCTGGCTTAATTTTTTGCATGAAATGGACTAGGCATGAATATAAAGCGTAGATCTAATTCGTGAGAAGGACGAGGAATCGAATCGGCAACAATGTATTTTAGCAGAACAAACACAGGCCTTACAATATTTCTAACCGATTCAGTCTCTTTAAATTTCTTCATAAATTCGTCAACTTGCGAATATGAACGATTATGTAAACCATGATCTTCTCTATGGGACCCCCCCCCCCCCCCCTCCCCCTCCTTTATCGGTTTAATCCGATCGATTCCAAATTTTGGAACGTTTCGTTGTGAGTGTATAGCTATCGTATGAACTAAGATTAATCCAATCGGACAAGATCTTCCTTATTTTTTAACTTGGCGCATTACCTTTAATATTCGATTTTCCAAAAATATGTTTTCAAAGGTCCGCCATTTTGTTGATTATTGAGCGAAGTCAATAATCCTAGTTTGTAAGAGAGCCAGATATGTACCTTTTCTAACGCCGTTGGAATTCTCAGATTCCGATGTTCCAGTGAGGCCAAAGAATAAGCATGCCTGTTTTGATAAAGATCGGTCAATACTTAGCGAGTCAAATGGACCCTGACTTTTGTGTGAAAAATGACAAAATTTGTATTCTATGGCGTATATATTTAATCCTGAAGGACATTGAACCGAGAAGTTGATAGTATATCCAAGAGGAGTGGTTGACCTTTAAATTGATATCAATTATATTGTCGTAGTTGCACTTAAATATTTACAGGTGCTTACGTATATTATTTAGTTACCCATTACCACACTAGAGGGCGTAAATATAGCGCTGATCGCTCTGAAATTTTCCATGAGGATCCAGGTATGGTCAAGGACAACGCCTATAATTTTCGATGATAATCTGATAATAATTTTGGGATGAAGTGGACCGAAAACTTAATTTTTTGTGTTTTTCAAGTCGATCTATAGGCACAATTGAAAGCTGAACGTCACAAAACAACCCACGGTGAAGGGAATCTGCACAAGTAATTAGAAGGGCTGTACTGAATATTAGTAATATTTGTTGACCTCTAGACGGTCAAGAGGGTGCAAATATCGCGAAATAGTGTCCAAGCTCAGAATATAGAACCACAGAATGTTATATTTTCGTGGAATTTGTGTAGGGTATCATATGGTCGGCCCCGTCCGACTATACTGCTCCGCTCACTGGTTTTATCATCAAAATGGTATAAAAATTATGACCAGTTAATTGAATTTGTTTACGTTATATTGCATTCAATGTCCAGGATGGCGTATAGTGACGAGTTCATAAAATCCATCATACGTCCCAATGTTCAAATTTAACATATAACTTCCAAAGTTCTATAAGGACTAACATGAAGCCTTAAATATTTTCAAATTTCTTTATTCACTATGTTAAAAAAAGCTCTTAGTCCTTAACAGTATGTTCAACAACATGCAGCAGGACATAAAACTGTTATCCTCGCACAACATTTCGGCCTTAAATGAAACAGCTACATTTGTATGATACAAAAACAGAAGAAACAAAACAAAACATGAAAAACACACACATATATAATATATATAAAATCAAGAACCATGTGGTCCGCATCAACATTCAACAACGTAACTCGGGAAAGAAAACACAGCAACAACCGAAAAATAAGGAAAAAAATAATAATAAATATAAAAATTCAAGAGCGTGAAAATGTGATTAGAAAAAATTACCAAAAAAAGTGAAACACAAAAAATATATGGAAGCAATGAAGTGAAAAAAGAAAAACAAACAAAGCAATAATACAAAAATAAATATAATAAAAAATAATTACAAGCGTATGTGTTAGCTTAAAGAATTATACACAGTATTTACTTTTAAAAATTAAATACTAAAAATTGTGCATTACGAAAAAAATAAAACAAATATTTACACAAGCCCATATAAGAAAAAAAATCACAAAATCCTGCCTACTCCTTTCGGAAAAGTGTAAGAGATGTTCTACAGCATCTTTTCATTGGCGTATTGACAACCAACAACTGTTTCGTGTAACTCACTGCCGTGTTTCAGTTTTTGGTGCTTGCCAAAAGCAGTGTGCCCTGTATTTTGTCAACCAATTTTTGTTGGTCGGTACTTTGAAAAAAGGACACTTTCGATTATAGGCTCCTCTCGATGGATGGCCCTCGTCGCCAATAGCTCTCTGTTAGCTCGACGACACAATTATAGGCCGACCAATTGCAAATGAACCGGTTGTGCGGGCGGTGCCTCAACACTTGATGGCCGTTATAGTGTTTTTCGTTGTTGGTGTTGTTGCCGTTCTTACCGTTGTTTTATGTTGACAAATTAATGTTGGCCTTCAAATTACTTGTCGGTCAACTCTCTATAGATATTTGGGTTGTGTAAAGACGAGAAGAACAAAACGAAGTAGTGGTGCAGAAAATCCCCCAGTATCGAAAAACTTCAATTGCTCGCTGAAGAAGAACGAACAACAAAGTAAACGTAATGAGAAGTTCTCACTGACGAGAAGGAAAACTAATTAAGAATCCTTCCGTTTGTGTGTGTGTGTGTGTTTTAAGCCTCAACTGGCAGTTTTTCAGGTAATTAATATTCTTTACTAACCGACAAAAAAAATTACAAACAATTTATTAATGCTATTCGAAATGAAAAAATTGTGGCAGAAGGTGTTTTTTTTTTAAAAAAAGGTGTATCAATGAAAAGGCGTTTACTTAGAAATTTGTTACCAAACAGAGTGTTAATTCAACATAAGGTGACATCAAATGACATAAGACTAATTCGTGACCGTTGGTAGTTACTTGGGTCAACAAAAAAGATAATCGTGAGGCTATGGGCAACTACTTTTTATAATATTTGCACACACATTAACATTTTGGGCAGCACGATTTAAGGCACAAAATGAGGTACACATATGTTGAGATTAGGAAATTAAATTGTTTATGATTCGGATTTCAACATTTAAAATATATGAGTTGTTTTTTGGTCTCAACCGATCGTTGAATACCTAAAATCGACTGAAATTTAAATATAGCGGATATGTCATGGTAAACTACAGTCAGGAGAAAGCGAAATATCATGCTAAAGAATATAAGTTTGTAGAAGTAAAAACGATGTTAAGTTCGGAGGTAACGATGTTAATAGTGAGGATGACAATCAAAATATTTTAAAATTAATAATGACAACTCATGATATGATACAACGTTTAATATACCGAAAAATACATATGTGATTTGGTCACGTTATTTGACCGAATTTTGTAATTTAATATTTCTCATTATTAAATTACAAAATTCGGTCAAAAAACGTGACCAAAATTCTCAAAAATATCGACTTGGGTCAATACTAATCATTTCTAGGGCGGATATGTAGTGATACCGTTATGAGAACCCAATATACCAAATTACAGCCAATTCGGTTGTAAAACGTCTCCAAAATACCGAGTATTGGGGAGTATCGTTATATGGGCTACCCTGAAACTTGGGTAAATATTAATATTATTTTGGTACGTATATATGTTATTCAATGAGAACCCGAAAAATTACAGCAAATTCGGTTGGAAAACCAATACCGAATATTGAAACGTGGACCGGTATATCACATTTGCAATATCAAAAATCTTAAGAGCTCTATCTTAAATATTGCGATCTCTAACGTGATTTAAACAGACGGACCGAAACATGCGTAATACTTTGTAGGGTCTACGGTAAATATTTCGAGGTGTTGCAAACAAATTTTAGAATGAAAAATTTTATATACACTCAACCTTATGGCCTAGACATCGCGAATTTTTGCATGGAGAACGGGATCGGGCCAAAGAATAAGCATGCCTGTTTTGATAAAGATCAGCCAATCTTTAGCGGGTCAAATGGACCTATACTTTTGTGTGAAAATTTACAAAATTTGTATTCTATGGCATATATATTTACTCCTGAAGCACATAGACCCGAGAAATTGATAATATATCCAAATATATTGGTGTATGTACTCGAATGTGGAAGTTAAATTTAATATATAGGCCACAAGCTGAAAATCACAACACAACCCACGATGAAGGGAATTTGGACAAGTAATTAGAAGGGCTGTACTGATTATTGGGATATTCGGAAAATATGTCAATGTAAGGAAGATGTGCTGTTGATCTCTAATCGGCCAAGAGGGTGGTAGTGGTAGTTGTGTAGGGTGTCATATGGTCGGCCCCGTCCGACTATACTGCTACCGCTCACTGGTTGTAAAAAGATTTGCCAACAAATAAAAACCAAAAACTTGGAGATAATCTGGATCATCGTCGACGATGTTTTACATATCCTGAGCAATGTCCATTAGACTTTGTTTTTCCTCAAAAGTTAGTATCATTCTTACCTAAAACATTAGTAAAAATCTCTCCAAATTGATCTGTCGTTTATCCATACTCATTTTCTATTGTGCATTGTGATTTTATTGGTCGTCATTAACCTTTTTTGGACGTTAATCCATGCTTTCTCTAAACGTCACAGTGAACATTTCAAATCTAACGAAAGTAGTAAAATGATAACCCTATATTCGAACTTCATTGGTATGTTTAGAAGAAATATTTCGATGTGTAAATTTTGGATGACAGATAAAGGGACATTTTATGAGTTCAGATGGCCCCAAGACCACGATATATTGGTTTTCCCACCCCATTCTCGTTTCATAAAAAACGTCAAACTTACTCTCAAACTTAAAAAACGCGTTTTTCTGGAAACAGTGTTTTTACAAAAGGCGGTCAAAATCGGTCAAGATTATTTAGTAACTCGGTTTGTGGTCAATATTAGGGTATTTTTCAAAAATTTAATTTCAACGTCAAACTTACTCTCAAACTTAAAAAACGCGTTTTTCTGGAAACAGTGTTTTTACAAAAGGCGGTCAAAATCGGTCAAGATTATTTAGTAACTCGGTTTGTGGTCAATATTAGGGTATTTTTCAAAAATTTAATTTCATATGTCCGCCATTTTTATTTTAATTTTTGTGTGATGTTAATAATCTTATTTCATACCAAAGCCATGTATTATTTTGAATGCCGTTGGTATTTTTGCAATTTCCGAAAGAAAAATTGCAAAACAACGATCAGTTAGTTCAATTCGAATGAGAAAAACCAAATAAAATTAACCAATAATCATCGCTCTATTTTTTTTTTTTTTAAATCCAAAACTGTAATGGGATGCATTAAATCCGAATCATATGGATACCGGCCACACAGGAATCATAGGCAAATAAATATCCAACCTAGCCAGTAGAAGTGCTACTGACCTACACACTATAGTTGTAAACAACGACAAAGCATTTAGCGAAGTACGTCCAGAAATGAGATCATGGTCTAAAGAGACCCACTAGTCAACTTAACATAGTCCCACCACCTTTTATTATGTTGATTAAGATATTTTCAAGGGATCATAATCCATGGTAATAAGCCATGAATTATTTCTACGTTGTTAGCTGGCTTGTGACAGAACTTTCGTTCCATAAGCCGAACTTAGAAAAGATTTCCAGGCGCGTCGGTCTTTTGCGCAGTTTTTCGTAGCCTTCCCATTCTGAGTGAGCCATTAGCTGGTTCGCTTTTATATGTCTTCTGGACTGGGGCATCTTCATCCTTTCTCACAACATGACCTAGCCAACGTAGTCGCTGCAGGTCAATACGTCTAACAATGTCGATGTCCGAGAATAGCTGGTACAACTCATGGTTCATTCGACGGTGATATTCACCGTCAACGCAGATCGGCCCATAGATCTTTCGTAAGTACCCTTGCTTTTGAGTTGTTTGCTCAGACCATAGTAGCATCGGTTGGCCATCACTATCCTTCTCCGAATTTCAAATTATTATTTCTACATTCTACACAAATTAGCTCTTGCCCTCGAAGTTCAAAATGACATCAATCCTGTAGAACGAATTTTGCTAAATCAAAACATATTCGGATTGTCTGATAATTTCATATACATAATCCACGATGTCAAAAGGTTTAAATGCCATTCTTTTTGCATTTGAGCTGATGTTATATTATCCGAAGACCCAAGGTAAAAATGTAGTGATAGAGCGAATTATAGGTTACCATTTGAAGGCAATCCTCATCGTATAAGTAATACGACGGGTGTACAAAATTTAACTCATATGACTTAAATCCAATTAGTTCAAATGTCGACAGAAATCGAAATTATCATTAATGATGACACTCCATGATTTCGATCATTGTCATATTTATTGGTCAGAGACATTCTCCAGTATTCAACTTTCAACTTTCAAATTATACTCTACACAGTAAATGTAGTACTGCATTACAATTTTCCGAGATAATCAAACACTTTCCATTGGAAGAAGTATCGACTTTTTGGTAATTCAACACCATTGCCCTGGCCTTAACCAACAACAACTTAAAATAATTTCGCTTTGTATTAGGGAAAATGTATTTCTTCCTTGAATACTAACAAGGATGTAGGAATAATTCAAGATCCAATCTACTGGGAGAGTTGTTGATATTTGTAAATACCCGCAAATGAAACTAATCTTTCAAGGTGTAACCGATGCTTTGTATTCAGATCTGAAACCAGTATAATATTTCATATATCTTATTTAAGTTATGTGTAGGTTTTGTTGAGTTCTTCTGAGAAGTAAAATGTTGTGGAAAGTAAATTGATAGTGCCAGTATTTGACAAAGAATATTTGATGCAATATACTTCATATAGTTTATCTATATAAACTGTATACAATATGTATGGTGTTGTTTATACCCAGAATACCCCCCGAAGTCTTCAAGAGGACCCATAATGTATTATATAAATAGAAAGCCCATGAGGTCTTCTTTGAGTAAAATACCCATGGGGACCTCTATAAATAGAATTATCTCAAGTACGAGTTGAACTCATCTGCTGGTCTGCAAATATCCCTTCAGTATTTAAATCTGCAAAGACACCATTCTTTAGTATACAAAAACTGATTATTTTATAAAGACTCTATACAGCTCATCTATACAAAGTTTCAACGAAGTATTTCATTTTTAATTTAGATATTAATATATTTGCCAATCAAACCCTAATGCCCAACTAAATATCAATTCAATCTATCTATCTGCCTAATTTGTTTAATTTTAGACACATTCCGTAATAGTAAATATTGAATCATGAAAATCTTTCCGTTCCAATTGATATTAATTTTTGATAAAAAAAATTTCTTTTTGCAAATAATCACTTAATGGTTACAAGAGGCCGCAAAAGTTTATTTCTTTTTTCGAAACTTTAATGTCTGCTCTTATAGTCCATTGGTGTCGAGCATGGTCTGAAAGAACAAACATAGCTACAACAATTATGAAAGTAGTTGCTGTTAAGTCGTACTTTCATGTTCTAACTGAGAAACAAGTGTTCACAAAAAGGAAAATATGAACCAATTATGCAAAATAAAAACTACAACAATAGCATGTATTGAACGAAAACATGGATAACACAACATAAAACAACAACGACTGAACATGTTTTTGTTTCATTTGATGTTTATTGAAATGTTTGATTTCATATCTTCGCACAAAAAAGTTTGTGTTTTTTTTCTCTCTCTCTCTCTCTCTATCTGATATCAATGATTTGTGTCGATGTGTGTGTTTATTTTTCATTTCTGTATGAACTCTACACATGAACAAACAGACTAACATTATAATTTTCAAGGAATTAATAGAAGACCTTACAAAGGTCTTCTGTCTCTATAGAAGACCTTAAATAGAAGACCTTAAAGGTCTTAAAGGTCTTCTGTCTATAGAAGACCTTAAAGGTCTTCTGTCTATAGAAGACCTTAAAGGTGTTCTGTCTATATAAGACCTTAAAGGTCTTCTGTCTATAGAAGACCTTAAAGGTCTTAGAAGACCTTAAAGGTCTTCTGTCTATAGAAGACCTTAAAGGTCTTCTGTCTATAGAAGACCTTAAAGGTCTTCTGTCTATAGAAGACCTTAAAGGTCTTCTGTCTATAGAAGACCTTAAAGGTCTTCTTTGGCGATAGAAGACCTTAAAGGTCTTCTGTCTATAGAAGACCTTAAAGGTCTTCTGTCTATAGAAGACCTTAAAGGTCTTCTGTCTATAGAAGACCTTAAAGGTCTTCTGTCTATAGAAGACCTTAAAGGTCTTCTGTCTATAGAAGACCTTAAAGGTCTTCTGTCTAAATAGAAGACCTTAAAGGTCCTTAGAAGAAGGTCTTCTAAAGGTAGAAGACCTTAAATAGAAGACCTTAAAGGTCTTCTGTCTATAGAAGACCTTAAAGGTCTTCTGTCTATAGAAGACCTTAAAGGTCTTCTGTCTATAGAAGACCTTAAAGGTCTTCTGTCTATAGAAGACCTTAAAGGTCTTCTGTCTATAGAAGACCTTAAAGGTCTTCTGTCTATAGACCTTAAAGAAGACCTTAAAGGTCTTCTGTCTATAGAAGACCTTAAAGGTCTTAGAAGACCTAAAGGTCTTATAGAAGACCTTAAAGGTCTTCTGTCTATATAGAAGACCTTAAAGGTCTTCTGTCTATAGAAGACCTTAAAGGTCTTATAGAAGACCTAAAGGTCTATAGAAGACCTTAAAGGTCTTCTGTCTATAGAAGACCTTAAAGGGTAAATAGAAGACCTTAAAGGTCTTCTGTCTATAGAAGACCTTAAAGGTCTTCTGTCTATAGAAGACCTTAAAGGTCTTCTGTCTATAGAAGACCTTAAAGGTCTTAGAAGACCTTAAAGGTCTTAAAGGTCTTATATAGAAGACCTTAAAGGTCTTCTGTCTATAGAAGACCTTAAAGGTCTTCTGTCTATAGAAGACCTTAAAGGTCTTCTGTCTATAGAAGACCTTAAAGGTCTTCTGTCTATAGAAGACCTTAAAGGTCTTCTGTCTATAGAAGACCTTAAAGGTCTTCTGTCTATAGAAGACCTTAAAGGTCTTCTGTCTATATAGAAGACCTTAAAAAGGTTAAAGGTCTTTCTATAAACAGAAGACCTTAAAGGTCTTCTGTCTATAGAAGACCTTAAAGGTCTTCTGTCTATAGAAGACCTTAAAGGTCTTCTGTAGAAGACCTTAAAGGTCTTCTGTCTATAGAAGACCTTAAAGGTCTTCTGTCTATAGAAGACCTTAAAGGTCTTCTGTCTATAGAAGACCTTCCTTAAAGGTCTTCTGTCTATAGAAGACCTTCCTTAAAGGTCTTCTGTGTATAGAAGACCTTAAAGGTCTTCTGTCTATAGAAGACCTTAAAGGTCTTCTGTCTATAGAAGACTTTAAAGGTCTTCTGTCTATAGAAGACTTTAAAGGTCTTCTATCTATATATTTAGAAATTTATTAGCCATTTAAATCAATTAAACTTTTCACTTTTAACAAACAAAAAAATATATGCCGAAATACATAAATTAACCTCGGCAAAATTTAAATCAAATTCAGCAATCTCTCTCTTTTTTCTGATAGTGTATGTATGTGTGGAGTGAGTGGTAAAATTAGCATAAATGAATTATTGATAGCTAAAAATGAAGTCATTACTTAGAATGCATTTTAAATCCCCCCAAGGAGATACAAGAGATGGGACAATGAAGTAGAAGTAGCAGCAGCAACAACTGCAGCAGCTTCTGTTTGCAACATCATCATCATTCTCATCACCATTCAAGTGGAACATAATGCATGTGACCATTCATTATAAATTCTCGAATGAATGATAAATGAAGAATGGACCAGACATGGTGGCAAAAAATTATTCTGTGCTACCCTGCAGCACACATCTTGTGTGTAGTGGAGGGGAGGAAGGAAGGCCATTTGCAAATTTATAATATTTACCTAAAAATCAATTGTGTGATGGCGATGGTGGTATGCAGAAATATGACTATTACAGAGTTGTAAATTTTCCTAGTCTATAGTAATAATAAATATGAGGTTTCGAGTATGGGCAGCTGCAGATAATGGAATGCATGCAATTAGACAAAGTAGGTTTGTGAACCACTTTTGCCACTGATTATATGGAAGACATTCAAATAAATTGCAATTTTAAATGAAATTGTTGATTTATTTTAAGATTTCATTTATAAGGAAAACTATTTTTAGAATAAATTTACAAAATAGTTCTTCGAAAAAATATTCTCAAAATAATCAAATTTCGGTGAAATATATTTCATCATCGTTGCACAGAGTATAGCATCCGAAAAAATGTTTTTTTTTTACATATTTCTTTAAAAGTTACCAACTCATTCTGGAAATTATTTAATTACCAGTATTACTCATTTCTCTAATGAAATATTCTTTTACAAACTTCTTTAAGAAAAATAAAACTTTTAAAACTGTAATCTTTTGGTACAGACACACTTAGACATAATTGCCAACAATATACAACGAGTAAAGAAAATTTGATTGATGACTATGACACTTTAAGTCATATTTTCTTAGGACTGCATAAAAAAAGTTTCAACTACAAAGAATCGGAATGGCTTGTCTGCAGTGACAAAGTTTTTGCAAAGGATATTCCGTAAAATTTCATTATTTCTTTGGTCAACTAGGTTTTCTTTTTTGACTTTATGAAATATCAAATTTATTACGTCATAATTCATAGGCACAGAATATTGCTAACAAGTGTAAAGAAATACATAATCATTCATAAAATTCCAAAATAATAACAAGTGAAATTGAAGATTCACGTCTGATTTTGTGGTCACAATTTCATTCAACAAAGGTTTTGCTCAACGAGCATTCTCCTCAGTTTTGAAAATTGAAAATATATAGCCCTTGCGCCTTTTTTAATACAGATATTAAAGTCATTACACAAATTCAAGCTCCCGACGACTGCTGGTCCTTTTTACACCTTGGAGCGGGGTTTAGCTGTCACAAATCGACACAAGAAATTAACCACGAAAAAATGGAAATTTCCTCCAACATCATCCGACATATCGCTCATTTGCTGCAAGGCAGGCATAACTCAAAAAACCTGATTTCCGAGTTAATGTTGCATGATTGTTCGCTGTAATAGACCTCATGTTGTGTAATCCATATGAATATCTCTTACACACTCTGATTGAGACACTGTAGAATTTCCTCTGTTCTATGTGTAAATTGAATACTTAAAACGCATTTTCTGCTAAATCGTCTTTTTTGAGTTGTGCATGTCTTGCAGCAACACTCTGGAATAGTTTGTTTAAAATTCTCTGTTATTTCTTGTTCACTTCGTGATGAAGTCTAGAATGCTGCTATGTCTCGGAAATTCATATTAGCTTTGATGAATGGCATCTGACCTGACGACTTGAATAAATTACCATCCATATAATTGTCAATTAAAATAATTTTGTTGTTTGTAGTTGTTTTTGTAACTAAAGAAACGTCCCTGTTGTTGACGGCGGACATGATTTCCGAAAACATGTTTGGCTCTGGTATGAACTAGCTTTATAAACATTGCACAAAAATTGACAAAATGGAGGACATATAAATTTGATTGAACTAAGCTGGAAAATAATTAAGATCCTAACTGGTTACATTTGTCCTCGTCCATACGATAGCTATGTATTTACATAATATGGTGTAAAAATTTGGAGTGGATTGGATTATTAGTTATTGAGTTATCGTGCCCGAGAATACAATAAATCGGCTATATCTTCAAGAGTTGTTGACATTTTCACTTGAAATTTTAAAGGGACATTCTGGAATTAGTGTAGGTTCGAATTAAATAAAAACAAGTAAAAACGATTTTAAGTTCGGCCCGGCCGAACTCCTCCTCCTATGAATGACAATCAAAATATCTAAAATTAATGGGGGCTCCCAAAAGAAAACTCATGTTATGATAGGACCTTGAACATACCGAAAAATACGAGAGAAAAATATTAATAGTGGGGCTACCTTCACATATTAAAACGGAGATTAATATTGATATTTTTTGGTAGTAAGATCTGACAGCCAATGAGAATAAAAAATATCAAATTACAGCCAATTCGCGTGAAAAACGTGTCCAAAATACCTCTAAATACCCGTTATATGGGGACTAACCTGAAACCTAAGTCAATATAAACAATTCACAAAAACCGAATATTGGGGGTACCGTTATATAGGGGCAACACCAAACCCTGAACCAGTATATCCCATTTGCAATACCAAACATCTTATGTGTACTAGCATGTCTGTACAAAATTTCAGAGCTCTATCATAAATATTGCGGTCTATATCGTGATTTCAACAGACGGCCATGAATATATCGACATCGAATTTTATTCTGATCAAGAATTTATATGTGGGAAATTACAAAATTTCTTTAAAATTCCATAAAAAATTTTGGAAAATATTTTTTGGCGAGCACATAGGAATTGAACATGGAAGGACTCATTAGATCCGGCTCGTAAAAAAAATTAAATTAAGCTGGGTTCCACGGAATTTGAATAGACTTTCTTAATTTTAGACTCAAAATATATGTTTTTTATAAAAATTTACGCACCAAATTTTCGTCTTTGGAACCCAATTGCAAAGATGCTACGGTGAGCACATTCATGAGATATACACTAAACGAAGCAAAATCACGAGTTCTACAATCCTATAATTAGTTTAGTTCATTATCTGGATGCGCGTCCTAATTATAAGAAAAATTCAAAAAACACTGAAACTCCGGCTTCATAATGTCAGCATCCATTTTGGGTGGATGCAGTGATTATATCGAAAAATCATACATTAGAACCATATTGTCCATGGAGTATTCTGTAACTTAGTCACTGATTACATGTGCGTGCGTTGTGTAATTTAGCCACAAATCAGGAAGGAACACAAAACTCGTTGGCTTCAACACATTTTCACCCATTTTTTTTTTTACATTACCACCATCACAGCTTCCACGCAACTTAGTTTTTTATCAATATTTTAAGATTTTGACAAGAACACTTCCTTTTATAGAAATGAATTTAAATTATATGCAATATGTTCATATTTCGCGAGTTATAACCTTGAAAACCTCAGTTTCAAGGAATTTAAAAGATTTTTATAATTTCTCATATATGGCGTGGGGTCTACGGTAATCACGTGCTCAGCCAGGGCAACGTTCCTCGACGTTAGTAGATTTATTAAATTTACCTATACTAATTTTAAAAAAGTAAGTGCAAAGAATTCACTTCAAATAGGTTTAAACCGTGTTACAGATATGCTCGACATGTGTTCGACGCACTTCTGCCGTTGAGGTAAAAGCCATACATACCCGATAGTGTCAGTAATTTGGTATTTAATTTTCTAAGACAACATACTAGTACAATGACATTGTCACCATATCAATGTCTCACATTATAAAGTTTGGCCGGACCGAACTTTAACCCGATTTTACTTGTTGTATTATGAATGCGAATCATCGAAATAATATTCCATTTGATTATGTTCGTCTGTCTGGTGCGAAAAATATAGTTCAAAAGGAGTAATTATGAAAAATTTTTCCAAACCCCGAATCAAACTCAAATACAGAAATAGCTTTTCGAATTGAAAATTCGTAGAAGAGCAATATGGTATCCGCTAATATGGTATATCCGTTGAATATTTGCCGATCTTCATCAAAACAGTCAGGCTTATTCTTTGGCCTTCCTCGTGAACATTTTTGTGGTGGTTGGGATCAGCCATTGTATTCATTCCCTAAATTGGGGTGTTCTTTGGCCAGAACCCGTCCCAAAGGCACAATTTCGTGACGATTTATCCATAAATATGGTCTGTATAAGGTTTACAAATTATAATGGACAGACGGATGGACGAAAGAACACACATTTCTAGATCGACTCAGCTAGTCGAGATACGACGATCGATTAACTAAAAGGTTGATGTAGGACCAATATTTCGTAGTGTAAACTCATTTTTGACATACTGTATTTGGTTACTCCATTCAATTAATTTTTAACCCATGGACAGTCGAATGGACAATTCCGAACCGACTCCAAATTTTCTGAAACGGATTTGATTCTATGTCACCTAGGCCCTACAACCATTATTTTGAGAAGATAATTTTTGTGTCGTATCAAAGTGTTTGCCACTTGGTTGAGGATTATATATCCCTATTACTTCGCTGTATATCCAATTGAAATATATATGATGTATACGCCCTTGATCCCAACACTAACGAAACATTAAAAAACGAATGAACAATTATAGATTATCCACGATTAAAATCTAAAAAAAAACAAAATTTTTTATTTCAGCACCTTAATTATTCCAAAGATAATAATCCCTTCTCTCACTATTTTAATCTTTATTTGTTGCAATGCAAAAAAAATGAAAATTCCAAAATGAAACAAAGCCAATAATTTCGAGGTTCATATATAGGAAATTTTGCCAAAATAAAATAAAAAAAAAAAACTAGTAGCAAAAGTGAAACTGTTGTCCAATCAAGGTTACCTCTGCCAAAAAACACTGCAGGAGGCATGGACAAGGACATCATATGTAGAAATGAGTTGAACATACGCATTTAAAACAAAATTGTAATGGAGAGGATATAATTCGACGGTGGTAGGGTGGGAGTTAAATCCAATATAAAAAATGGCAACTAAGAAATACTTAAAACAAATGCCAAAAACAAAAAACGAAAGAATCTCTTGGCACAAAGCCCGGATATCATACATACGTTCAACTTTTAATAACACGATAGTGGAAATAAAATATTAAATAAATCTTTACACAAGATACAAAACAACAAATGGAGGGGTGGTGGAAGGGGATCAACCAAGAAACCCAAATAAAACAAAAATAAGAAAAAAACACAAATAACAACATTGCGTTCTTGGAAGGAAATAGGGCATACGTAAAAGAGAATAACAACAACGGAAAGACATAATCTCTCCCCAAAATAAAGACAATATTTTTCTAAGATTCCAATGTGGTGCATTGGACACATCTAGGCAATGTTTTCCTTTTAATATAAATTCCATTTATTTGTTATTATAAAAAATTCTACAACCATCATAAAATTGTGCTAGCCCAAAAAAAAAAAAGAAATATTTAATTGTGGCCTTCTGCCCATTCGTCTTGGTTCTGATTAAATTAGCCTCAATTCGTAACGGACCAAAATTTAGGGGTTTTACGGTGGTTTTGCATCATCTCCCAGCCACCGTCATGTTTGGACGACGAATTGTTCCATTTTGACGCACTTTTTTTGGTGGTTTCTTTGTTCTAATTATGGATGACGTTCTATTTTCTTTGCATTCATCTACCGCCCTCCCGCCATCTTACAAAACCACACACACACAAACGAACAAACTTTGGGTTTTGTGCAGTTTTTCCATCTTTGCTTTTCTTTCAGTGCCTTGGGACATAGGGACGACTGTAACACATTTCATTTCTTTTAGTTGGCAGCCAGGCAGGCGTTTTTTGTGTACTGGGTTTTTTTCGTCGTTACTTTTTTTTTGCAGGCGCAAATCAAGCTCAAGTCCTTGTTGCGACATTTTTTGTAAAATATCTTGCACAGTGTGCGGGAATGGGACATTTGTAACGCAAAAAAAAAAAAATAACAAGGAACTGATATGCTATACTTTTATGATTTTTAATATCAGAAGTGCTTTATCTCTAAAACCGAATTTTATTAAATCTGGAAACTTGCCAAATTTCTGTGTGTAAGTTGGAGAACCAGAAAGAATTCAGCATACATTTAATTTAAGAATAATAGGACCACAATGTAATTCAGAATCATTTTTCCGGGTGAAAAGTCTGCAACTTGTTCTCCGGGCAACATAATCAGCTTTCCGGTGAGGACTTCAGTGCCAAAATTCAACTTAGGAACTTTTTAATATATATTAGACCCAAAATATCGAAATATGAGCTGTAACTTTAAATGTTATCTATCCCACAAATTGAAATTCCTCTAAAGGAGTGTTGTATCGAGTTTGTCGACTATTATGACGAAATGTCTTCATATTTTGACCCAACTTTCTACTGGAACGATAAAATAATTAGGTTCTTCTAATTTTATTTCAAATTGGATCCCATCCCATTTGTGGGAGGTAAAATGTGATTTAAAATTGAAATTTAAAATTGAAATAAATATTTTTTATAACTACACTTAGTAAAAGTGATGTTACGTCTGTTTGCATTTATGATGATGATAAACACCTTCTCACAACAAGGACCTGTACGAATTATATGGGACAGGAGTAATAGGCAACGAGATGTCCAACAAACTAGTTAGAAGTGCTACTGCACTATCCACAATAGATGTGAAGATGCACTATCCACAATAGATGTGAAGAATGAGGGCATGGGCGAAAGAGACCCCAAAAATTTTTTGGGATAATAAGGGGACAGGAAAGATCACAAAAATGAAAACAAATCTAAGGAAACGCTAAAAAAAAAGCAGACTGGCTGGGACACCTCAGACCTGGAGACACATCTACACAAGATTGGATGCGAGGGTGGCAGCAGGGGCAGAGCGTGTGGAGAAGACAGTGAAATGCTAGAACATTTCCTGTGCCACTTTGGCATATGACGCTATTCACGGACTAACCGATTTTTTGAGGGGTGTGTAATGAAGAAGACTGAAAGAATTCGCAAAAACACAGAATTCCTAGAATCATAGGGAGATCAAACAAAATATGCTTAATCTAACTTCCCCTAAAATAAATATTTCGATGTGCACATTTTGTATCAAAATGGATATTCCACACGATTGCTATTGGATTAACAGATTTTGAAAATGTTGACCCTTTGTGGAGGAGGTACCAAAAGGATGGTATTCCAGCTTCGAATTCGATCTAGACTAGGTACAAATATTAGAATGTGGAATCCATTATTTTTTTCAGCAGATGGCTGCACTGATAGATTTCTCGTGCAGTATCGATCAAACAATTTCAGATTTATGCTCCTTGAAAGGATGAATTTAATATGAATTAAACCTAATATGATTATGTGCATATTTATAGTTCAGCTGGGCTTGGCAACGTTTGTGGAACGTTTTATGATAAAATAAATTACCATCATAATTTTGAACATTTTGCAGGAGAGCTAACGTAAATAGTGCACCAATTTTCCCAAAACTTCTAACTTGATTTGAGCGTGAATGAAATATTACGGTATACAAAGTTTGGATTAAATCTGGTACTCCCTTCTAGAGTAATCGTGTGCACCAGCCAGACAGACATTTGTAAATCGACTCCATATTGTCTGAAATGGATTTGTGCCAAAAACCAATACTGCGAAGAGGCACATTTTTGCCGTAACAAAGCGTACATACCCTCATCATTAGGCATAAGACTGAGAGTATAAATATCGACGACGAAAAAAGATTGGGGTGGTTTTGGCTGGAAAATCAATTTCTAAACCAACATCGGACACTGATATGGTTCACATTTCATTCGAAATCTAACACCAATTTTCTCACTTATGAAATCTATTTATGTAGTACTCGACATCGCAGACAACAAATATACTCAGGGTACCTATGTATTTTTATTAACCAGTACGGTTGTTGATTGCTTGAAATCAAGTATCTCTATTCGGAAATCAATTCAATATACATTCAATCTGAAGATAGGTCTTCATAATCGATTCCATCATCTTCTATTACACGGTGTAATCTAGCGGTTGCAACTGGGAAATATCTGTGAGGGTCTTCAAAACGTCCAAAGAGAGTTTCAAGGAATATTTGCTAGGGATGATTCTATACATGTTACCCACATTGAACTCAGATGGCTTACACCCACTGTACTCATGGATAAAAGATAATACCTTCCTTTCGGAACTGTCGCTAATATTTTAGACTACTGTTGTACCAAGAATTATTTTACTCACAGATTTGATTAGAATAGTGGAAATTTTTGAGCAGATATGAGCAGGATGGATCGATATAATTTTTACATTTTTTGATAAACAGTGAGCGGAGTATTATAGTTGAATTAAGCCGACCATATGATACTCTACACAACTACCACTGTACTTTATCATTTGATGCCCAAAATCATGATTTTATGAGATATTTACATTTTATGGTAATATCAAACCATATAACCCGTTCAGAGCCAGTATAATTTTAAACAGTAGCTCCTGTTTCAATTATTATTATCTTTGAGTAAGAAAGGTATAAGGATGCGTGTATCCATTTTACAAATTTCAGTATATCCCCATATCCGTCGTCTTGCATCATTAGATTTGATATCAGATATCATACCCCTTTCATACAATGGCAACATTTACGTGTCTTGTCTTCCAGCCGCCACAATATTCAATATTGTTAACTTTTCACACAAATTCTTTCGGAACCTTCGGCCGATTTGAACGGAAATTTTTTGATCGATTATCATCAAAAGAGTCATGACTGTTCGAGAGCTACTAGAGATAAATTTTAAACAAGCATTGGTCCATTTAATCGCCCAAAGATCAAACGATCACCCATCGAGAACTATACATGTCGTCCTTGACCATAACAGGAACTTCATTAAAAATTTCACAGCCATCACAAGGAAATTTGTGCACTCTTGTTTGTTAATACCTAATCAGAATACCTATACCCCCGTAAATATTAAATTGGTAATAATATAAAGGCCAATAAACATCTCTGGTCTATGGCCAAGGCCTGTCAACATCTCTGGTCTATGGCCAAGGCCTATCAACATCTCTGGTCTATGGCTTTCTGAGGAAAATGAATACGCCATAGAATCCAATTTTTAACACAAAAGTCTGGGTCCAAAATATTGACCGATTATAATCCACCTTGGACAGATCCTATTCTCCCTGTTCAAATTTGATGGTGTTCGGGTCATTATTGACCAACAAAAAACTGAATTCTGAAGTTTGAAATCATGGTCAGGCATTTGAACAAAACGTCAAGCCTACAATTTTAGTATTTGATGCGTGAGTATTGTCTTTAATGATTAGAGGCAACTCCATAATGCCTCTCTCATAGAAGTCCTGATCTCTTCTTGGTTTGTATACCGGACTGTATGGCGGATGCATTAAAACTTCCCTACCAAGCTCCCGAAGTTTATGGCGATTCACTGTAAATGTGTGCGGTCTAGCGTTGTCCTGGTGGAACCCGACACTTCTAATGTTGGCCAATTGTTGACAGTAGAGAATTTAGCGTTTAGCCATATGGAAGCAACTCTAATAAATAACCCCCTTCCAGTCCCACTAAATGCATAGCATAATCTTCATGGCCGTTATTCCTGGTGTGGCCACCGTTTGATGTGCTTCACCGCTCTTTGACCACGATCATTTTCGCACGGGGCTATCGTATGTGATCCATTTCTCATATCCAGTCACCATCCGTTTAAGAAATGGGTCTATCTTATTCCGTTTTACCAAGGCTTCGCAGATGGAAATTCGATACATCCCATTTTTTCTGTTAATTGGTGTGGCACCCAGACATCGAACTTCTTTTTGAATCCAGCTTTGTGTAAATGGTTTAAAACGGTTTTATGGCCGATTATTCTCCGATTTTATCGAAATTTTCAACGAAAAAAATGGATTTCTTTTTCCCCAACTTAATATATGCAAATATTAGCAAAAATTGGAAGAAATGTTACTTTTAAGGTGTTCATATGGTGCCGTTATTTAATTATTATGAATACATTTCCCACAAATTTCAAGCATACATTTTCTCCAAAAAAAATCTTTAGTACCAAACATTTTGTAATATTAAAACTTCTCGTTTTCAGTTGTGTTTTCTTTTGTCCAACACTGTAACCTTCACCAATATTTTTCCAAACGAAATAACAACAACAATTTACGTTTTTATTCCCAAAACGTAAAATTCTTCGCGTAAGTTGTGTTGGGTACCATTTTTTCTCTTTCATATTTTACGCTGTTGTCCTTTATCTTTAGCGAATCTACATGTCGGTTTACAATGTTTTACGTTTATTTTTCATTTGAATTGATGGTAAGGTCGTTGCATCGCTACTTGCAGTTAGTAAAATGTTACAACTTTTTTGGTATTTTCCATAGGCGGAAAGAAAGTGTGTCTTGTATATCCCTCAGGGTATACAAACGTCATATGTATTTTATAAAAAAACATAAATAAAATATAAAACTGATATATAGGAAGTTCCATTAAATGAAATAAGATAAAATATAATATTTTTCATAGTAATAAATTAAATCTATAAATAATTGATCGGAAAAATAATTCATTTATATTTAATGCTTATTTTATATAGCGAAGAAATTAAAACATTTTCCAATAAGGGGTATGTCGGTAATTGCAACTTTTGAAGTTTTTATTCATTTACATTAGATATGTAAAAAATTCGACTTATCTAAAAATTAAACGATACATTTGAAATTATTAGTCTACTACAATAGTGGTAAGAATTTTGCAGTCACAATTCGCAAAATTAAAAAAAATTGTGGCTCGTCCTCTTGTTCCAACAGTAATGTGTAGAATGAGCAGATAATTAGCCCATGCAGATAATGGGGTTTTACCACCAGCAAAATTTCATGAAAATGATATAGTTCGGCATGTGTATTCGTGTTGTCCATTTGACTGATATTGTCTTTCATTATTAAGGACAAATTTTCGCCTTCATTGTGGAATCAAGATCTAATCATTTATCTGAACAAATTAAAAAGTTCGGTCGTGTCGAACATTGTCTATGATCCACGATAAGATGGAAATTCAATATCCATAAATGATCGACACTTTTATATGGTAATTTTTTGATAGAGAGATTTCACATCCTATGTCATAAATTACCGCCATTTCGAGGAAAAATATCCTTAAAATCCCCAAAAACACGAATAATAAGTCTATCCGGAAAAATAAATCAATATTCATCATTTTTGGTAGAGATGTTTTCTAACCAATGCAAGATTTGAAGATTTTCTTCCCAATGCGAGTCCAGAGGAAAACATTTGTCATAGGTCAAGTTTTTGAGTTGAGTGGTATTTTCTTGCTAGTAACTCTAAAGTCCTCAATTGCAGGTTATTTTTTGTGATGGTATGTACTTAGTCCAATTAATGAAGAATATTTTTGTAAAAAATATCATCCTTCTAATTTGAGTAGTTTAAAAAATATTTTAAAAATCCACGGCTACATTATTTGGCGTTTCAACAAATATTTTTATACCCTACACAACATGTGTGTCCGTCCGTCCATTATAATTTGCATACACGATACAGGCCACAGTTATGGAACAATCTTCACGAAATTTTGCATGTAGGATCGGTTCTGGCCAATAAAGATCGGTTAAAATTTAGAGGATGAAATAGACCAAATACTAAATTTTTGTCGGTTTTTCTGGTCGCTCCAGAGGCCGAATTTTTGCAAGGAGAAGGGTATCGGACCGGAGAATAAGCATGCCTGTTTTGATAAAGATCGGTCAATATTTAGCGGGTCAAATGGACCCCTGAAGGACATAAACCCAAGAGGAGTGGTTGGCCTATAAATTGATCGTTCGTTTTGAAATTTTCCATGAAATTCCAGTTGTGGTCAAGTACAACGCCTATAATTTTCGGTGATGATCAGATAATAATTTTGGGATGAAGAGGACCAAAAACTTGTTTGTGTGTTTTTTCGAGTCGATCTATAGGCTACAATTATAAGCCGAACGTCACAACACAAGCCACGGTGAAGGGAATAATCATGTTAGGCACAGAATTTGTACCACGAGTCAGACTCGTGGAAATACGCCAAAGGGTTAAGCAATCAACGCCTATATTTGGTGCTTTAAAAATATTTTTCAAAACCCTCGCATATATTTGGTGCTTAATTTTTTTTTTTTTAATCCATGACTGTATTTGATGCTTCAAATCAATTTCTTTTCTTGAGCAGTAATCTAAATTTGACTTTCTAAGATTTGACTTTCAAATATTCTACAAAAATCTTATCGTTATAATCGTTCCCTTCCGTCCCTTCCAAGAAAACCTTGTTGTACAGTGTAGTAAATATTACAATGACCATACCTGTTTTACATCTGGTAACATACCTGAAAATAAATAAAATTAAAAACAAATAAAATCTAACAACTGTTTTTTTTTATTTCAAATAATATTAAAAAAAATTGTAATTTATAACAATTTAATCTTATCAATATTTTTATAATTTTCAATTTTTCTATGTTTTATAATTATAATTTTCAATTTATTCCACAAAACCAAAATGTATATAAAAATACATTTAAAATTAAGTAAAAACAATCACCTAATCTAATTGTCCTAAAATGCAGGAAACATATTCCTCCATCTTTTTTGATTTACTAAATATTCCACTGAAGGGATTATTTAGTTTTCTTTGTTTATTTATTTACATTTTTTTTGCTAGCTTAAAACGAAGAAGTGTTAATATAGCAAAATATTTATTTACATTCACAGTTACCCCGTCGTCTTAGCCATATTTGCAAATACCCATAAGCAAGCCATGAGCAGGCAGGCAGAATTACCCAACCATTATCTTTTCTATTTGTCTGTCTGTCTGTCTGACTGCATGTCTGTTTAGTTTTACAGCTTAACTGGTGAAAAATTAAACAAACAGCAGCAGCAACAACAAAAGAAAAAATAGTCAGAGAACATGCCAACAACAACAACTACTACTATAACAGCAAAGACAACAAAAATAATAAAAACAAAAAAAAAAATTAGAAAGAAGAGTTGAAAAACAAACGCACACCAAATGTAATGAAACGTTACGTTACCATCCATCGTTGACATAATTTTCGTTTTGTTGTTTTTTCTGCCCTTTTTTCGTGTTAATGTGGACGGTTATGTTTACAAATGTTTATTTTACTCTTGTCTTTATCCATCCGTGGTATGGCGTTGCCGCCTTCTAAACGACAATCCATCCATCTCTCCATTTTCCTGTCTGTTTCAAGCAGTTCTCGTTGTAATGTTAGGGTTTTTTGTTCTGTTTTGTTATTGTTCTCGACGACAAATGATGTGAAAGCGTGTCAAAAAATGTTAAAGAAAAAAATAATACCGTTGGACACCTTTCAGCGAAAATTAGTAAAACGAAATTTTAGAACATTTTATTTCGCAACATGACTGGATCTGCAATTAAAGTTGAAGGGTTAAGGACTTTAAAGTTCACAGGTTGATAATAAAAGCTTGGTTTAACTGTAATGTTATTTGGCTGTAATATAAACAGAAAGCTATTTGTATGGTATGTTTTCTAACATTGTGTATGTTTACAGTAAAGGTTTCGGTCTTCAATGAATGGTATTGCAGTTTAATAACAGAGCTCCAAAGAAAGCATAGAGATTTTTGAAAGCTTTTAAGCCTAGCAGACATGAAATACTATATATTATGTTACAATCACAGTAAAAAAAACATATGGAACACATGCTTCACTTTAAACGGAATTATTTACGAAATTGAAACAGTTTCTAAATGGGAAATAGAGATTTCTCACTTACGATAGAGCTCGCAATATTTAGGATAGAGCTCTGAATTTTTTTCACGTACATCTATACAACTTCATTTCCAATACCCTGGCATTGGTTATAGCCCCCAAATAAAAAATGAATAAAAAAAAACCAAAAAAAAAAAAAAAAAATTGGGGGTTTTTTGAACTTGTTTCGAACGAACAAGCTGTAATTTTGAACTCTGAACATTATTTTAAAGCAAACCCCGATGATTGCAGGCATTTCCAATGTTCACTTCATGGTGGAGGGTAATAAAACATTGTAACTTGTTTCTATTCATTTAAAAAAAAAATTAATTTTAAAAATCTATATTTTAAAACAGGAACTTTTTTGCCATAATTAGAACCCACTGTTCTAATTATGAAATAAGTAAAAATCACTAACAAGTTTTTTGAAGACGCTAATTACGATTATTTTTATTTAAAAATGCAACATAACGGCTCCACATTTTTAACACTAGAACGCCGAAGGCAGTCTTTTTGACCGGTTTCCAATTTCAAGTACAAAAGCAACTGTGCATTTATTGACACTTTTTTTTTAAATTTGGTGAATTTTGTTTATAATAATCGTAATTCTATGAGGTACAGAAAGTCACCATATTTAAAAAAAAAAGTATCATTAAATGCACAGTTACTTTTGTACTTGAAATTGGAAAGCGGTCAAAATGACTGCCTTCGGCGTTCTAGTGTTAAAAAATGCATTTAATTTTTCAAATAGTATAAAAAAGTTTCAATGTCATAGCTGTAATAAATACCCATTTAAGAGTTTAATGGAATATGTGAGACGTGAGTTATCGTTGGATATAACATCAAGAACAAAGTGTGAACGAGCTTTGATAGCAGACATATATACCCGGAAACTATCAAGAAACTTATTTTATTTCTGAAAAAATTAGAAAACCAAATTGCCTTTCGCTAAAGCTTATACTATCTGATATCCGTCTCAGTGGAGAAATATTATGTTCTCTGATGAATTAAAGCTAAATATTAAAGACGCTGACATGAAAAAATTACCGTGAATAATTCCCAAAAATGACGGACCCATGCCACAGTATTGAAGGGTACTGGGAAGCATGGAGGAGGGTAAATAATGGTTTTGGGCTATTTTTTATATCGAGGACAATCTCTTTACGGGCTTAATTAAGCAATCGATCGGATTGTTTATACAAATGTAACGAAAACTCCATAGTCTCGTTCGTTGAAGAAAATATACAACTTGTCTAAGTGTTTCGGCCAAAGCCTGGCCAATTTAAGAGGCTTTAGTTTGGGCCGCCAAAGTATATGCTATTCGCAATCTATGTAAAATTTCATTTTTACAAAGATGGAACAAATGTATGTAAATATAAATCAATTTAAAGCAAACTTAACGCAAAACCCTTTGGTATACAGCATAGCAACGCACTGCGCAAAATGCCATTGTTATCGATGAAACCCGAAGAAAATATTTACATGGAAGCTATATCTAACTCTGAACCGATATTAACCTATGGTCAATAACTAAAAAAGTATACGTAGATCAATAACCGTGGTACATTTGTACCCATTTAAAGATAGCTCTGTAACTCATTAAAAAATTGGACTATCGTGAGGTTTTTTTGTTTTAAATTAGTCTATCCGGATCTGATCTAGATGTAGGAACTCAAAATTATATATACATTAAAATAATATATATTTAAATCCATGCTTAAATGATAATCTATCTAAAACAATCATAGTAAATTCGTTATAGCTTTCCTCAACCCTCTGAAAATTTTTGTGGTCCTAGACAACATGGGGCCATCAGGACATCAGAAACTACCTTGGTTTTCCTTTGGTATATAGGTACTCAAAATTTGATCCAAATATCACCATTATTAAAAGTTTTACAGCATTTTTATTCGAAAAAACGTACAAATGTACCCGGTTATTGACCGTAGGGTTAACAAAAATGTAACACCGTCATTTTTGACTTAAGGGGACCCCCCCCCATTCTCGGGGTCAAAAATGTTGTTGTTATAATTCGAATCTACACTAATTATAGAATGTGCCTACAAAATTTCAAATGAAAATCTCAAGAACTCTTGAAGATATAGCCGACTTATTGTGTCAGCATCAAGTGACGGCTGAAGGGCTTCTCAAACTTTAAACGCGTTTTTCTCTAAACATTTTTTTGCGAATGGCGGGCACGATAACTCCAAAACTAATAACCCAATCGATTTCAAATTTTTACACGTTTCTCTGTGAGTGTATAGCTATCGTATGAACTAGGATAAAGCCAATCGGTGAAGATCTTCCTCATTTTTTAACTTGGGTTTTGGTAAAAAATCGGCGATTTTCCAAAAATATTGTTTCAAAGGTCCACCGTTTTGTTAATTTTAGAACGAATTCAATAATCCTAGTTCATACGAGAGCCAGACATGTACTCTTTCTAACACCGTTGGAATTTTCGGATTCCGATGTTCCAGTGAGGAGTTATCATGCCCGCCATCAAAAATAAGGGCTTTTCTTTAATTACAAAAAACAACAACAAAACAACAACAAAATTTTTTGTAAATTTGTTTTCTTCTATTTTAAATCTTCAATTATATATGTGTAAAGTTACAAACTTTAACAAGCATTGGTATTGATTTAAATTAAAATTAAAATCGAGAATGGGTGGGGTTCCCTTAATTCAATATTCTATGGAAAACTTCGTGTAAACTGAAAAAGCATAAAGTATTTGAACAACCATCTAAGTAAAATCGGAGGCTTTAGGCTTTATGCGGATCTAAATCTGAATCGATTCGACCAAAACTTAACTCACGTCATTCTCGACTCAATGCGGAACGCTATTTCAAATTTCTAAATTGGGAGTCTGGTGCAGCATTTACGAGTATATTAAGAAGTCCGAGAGAGAAATTCGGCAAGAATGTACAATTTATTGGGATTTTTTTTTTTTTTTTTTGCAGAGTGATAGTAATTTTTTGCATGTAAGGTAGGTTTCCACTAAGTGTTCCTGTTATTCTGAAAGCGAGAAGAATTTTATATCACCATGCAACTTTTATGAAATTATTTTATAAATGAAAATGGAAATATTTTAAAAATTAAAAATTTTCCATCATTCTGGCCATGAAATCTATTACCTTAATTTTTTTCAGACAAAACAAAATTCTATGCAAAAAGGGTTAATGTTCGTAGGTAGAACGTTTTCTGAGTAAGAATAGACAACATGCAATTTCTTGTCTTTGGGGACCCTATAAAAAAGTATACCAGCATCATCATGGTTCATTCGGCGGCGATATTCGATCGTTGAAGCACATGGACCCATAGATCTGAGAATTTTTCTCTCAAACACTCCAAGGGCTGCCTTATTCGCTTGCGAGAGGTACTTTCCGACTTTAACTGTAGACCTTAAGCCACTTACCGTTATGCTACATAGTCGTATTAATTTTGCAGGAATGCCGAACGCAGACATGTCTCTAAACACCTCCGAGAGGATTGGGATGTCGAATGCGGCTTTATAGTCGACGAATAGGTGAAATGTGTCGATTAGGGATAAGTATATCGACTTTCGACTAATCGATTTTTTGTATTGAAAAGTCTAAAAGTCGAAGTCGACTTTTGAACTTTGAGAAAATTGCAGAGTCGACTTTTCAAAATCGACTTTCGATATTCTTCATAAATACATGATTTATTATCACAAAGCCGAAATTGGGCAAAAATTTCACATTCCAGAACTTTATTTCATCAAAAATCAAATTTTTAGTAGATTTTGTTTTAGTCGAAATATCGAAAAGTCGACTTTTTAGTCAAAGGTAAAAAAATCGAAAATGTCGACTTTTTGTCAGAAGCAAAAATCGAAAGTCTAAAAGTCGACTTTTTTGTCGGAGGCAAAAATCGAAAAGTCTAAAGGTCGACTTTTGCGCTCGACTACGTATCCCTAGTGTGGATGTGTTTTCCATGGGGGTTTTCCAGGATCTGGCTTAGTGTAAAAATCTGGTTTATAGTGGATTGCCAGATCTGAATCCGCATTGATAAGATCAAATTATATAATTGACCATTGGATTTATTCGTTCACAGAGCACGCTGGATAGAACTTTATATGCGATGGGTAAGGGACAGGATGCTAAGGTTTTAATCATTGGGCATATATTTCGCTAGCCAAATTGTACTAATCAGTTGGTGCATGCTCCTGATTAACGTCTGACCACCGGTATTAAATCGTTCGGCTAGTAATCTATCAGCATATCAGGATCTTAGAGATATGACGGTTATGCCATGATACATTTTTGTTAGTAACATTTAAACGCGTCATTGATCCCCAATCTAGGGAATAATGGGAGGAGGGAGTTCCCGAAGGTTTGTTACCTAATGTGAATTTAAAATATATATATTTCGTTATCAATTCCAGGACTCCTAGGAGTGATAGCAATATATATGTAAAATTTCAAAGCTCTATCTTCAATATTGCGAGCTCTACCGTGATTGCAACAGACAGGCTGGCGGAATTGATATAGAATCAGATTTTAGTTAAGAAAGTATATATATATATATATATATATATACTTTATGGGCTCTCCGGTGAATATTTTGATGTGTTGCAAACGAAATGATAAATTTAATATACAATCCACCTTGTGGTAAAATAAATATTTTACAAAAGTGAATTTATTCTCCAAGAAACGACTTGTGAATACAAATTACGGCATTCATGTTTACTGAAAAAATTAAAAAGTAATATTATTTATCAAAGGACGACATTTTCATAATCACCACATTTTTTATTTAAACGATCTTTAATCTCTCAATATTCGCACTTTTCATTTTTAATTTTTCTTAAAAATTATAGTTATTAATTAAATTAACGACATTATATTATTTCTACTGTAATAAACCCAAACAAAAAAGTCCCATTAAAAATTATTATAAACGTACAACTCAAGCGTATACGTTATTTTCTACAACTGTTCATTTGGGATATCAAATATTACTCATACGCATTAGGCAACAGCATATGTGCCACCAGAGACACGGCGCACTGACATAAACACTCATTCCTACTTATGTGTAGGTCCTAAATGACATTGCCGCATTAAAAAAAATAGTTTCATGTGAACCTTTATTAGGCTGCTACTATTTTGTCATTTGCAACACTTGCAAAATATTGAAAAACAATAAATATAACGGTTCATGGCGGGGCACAGTCACATAAACACATTCAACATACACACATTCAAACACCCAAACGCTCATCATGCACATAAATTGATGAATAAAACACAAGCGAACAACTAAGGCGAAAAAATAAATGAGGTGAACAAATGTGCATAAGGAAGAAGAAGAAGAACGCCAACAACAAGAACAACACCAAACCGACGAAAACACAACAAGGAAATGGAAACAGTACCAGAAACACATTAAGGCAAACACTGCCACAACGACACGACAACAACAACAAGAATAACATTGACAAAAACTGTGACGACGACAACAACGACTACGACGACACTGACACCACATAACATGCCCGAAGAAACAAAGAAACGTGCTACAAGAATTTCCTTTAATTTGCTTGGCGTCACATATGTCACACGTACGCGGTGTTGTATCCTTTTGCGATTAAACCAACCAGCCAAACCCCCCTGCAGCAGCAACAACAGCAGAAGAAGGCGAAAAATAAACTTAAACAAAACTCACGTTTCTGGCACGGACACACACACACACACTCGCACGCACACTTACATATTAATGATGCCGTGCAGTAGTAGCGGCAACAGCAACAACAACAGCAAACAGCTGCCGCAGCACAAAACACACAACTCACTAGCCATATTAATGAGGACACTAACAGCAAAACGAATACTAAGGTTAAAACAAAACATCGAAGAAATTAAGAAAGGAAGAAAAAGGGAAATGCGAAAGTCAAAGATACGGCCACTTAATTCGAGGAGAGAAACAGAGAGGAAGATAGAGCAAAATTACAATGAAAACTTTTACCAGTGATGGAAATTCACCATGTGCAACGAGGGCTTTTGGGAGAGCAATTATTATTTTACTACAAAGAGCAAATCGGAGAGAGAGAAGCGAGAACAGTGTAATGCATAACATATGGTGAGAGATATACCCGAATGCAAAATTGAGACTGTGTGTACGATGATGATTTAGATTTTCGGTCTCTAACACGTGCTAGCTATACAACCAACTGCCACACTACTGACACGCTTTTCTGGTTTGTGTTGTTGTTTATTTATGTTTTTGTTGCTGTTCTTCTTCTTCACAATCTGACCGTCACTAGCACAAGTTGTTTTACATTGCCCTTTGGTCTTGTTTTTCAATTTCAACCAATGTTATCAACATAAATATTGGGTAAAAATTTGCAAATGAAAATAGTGATGAATTGACAACAGTGATTAATTAACAAATCACTGAAATACATTGTTATGGGCAGTACAAAGGGTATTGACTTTTAAATAAATTTCCATATCAAAAATAAACAATATTTTATAATATAGCCAACAGTGCATTGACTAACTAATAGCAAGTTCTAAAGCCAGTGCGAAAAATTATAAAAAGCTTAGAAAATTTATGTTGGTTTTGACACATGTGCATATTTAGTATGATGTTTTCATTATACCCGACACAACTATGTTGTCAGGGTATTATAGCTTTGTGCAGCCCCAAAAGTTTGTAACGCCGCGAAATATTGGTCCTAGACCTACCCATAAGTATACCGATCGTCATATTTCGACTAGCTGATTCGATCTAGACGTGTGTGTCCGTCCGTCCGTCTGCCGATTATAATTTGTAAACACGATACAGGCCACAGTTATGTACCAATCTTCACGAAAATTTGCATGTAGAATGGGTTCTGGCCAATGAAGATTGTTTTTTGGAAAGATCAGTTAATATTAAGGGTGTGAAATGGGCCAAATATTTTATTTTTGTTAGATTTCGCTCCAGAGGCCGCAATTATGGCCCAAACATCGCGAAATTTTACATGGAGAAGGGGATCGAGCCAAAGAATAAGCATGCCTTTTGATAAAGATCGGTCAATATTTAGCGGGTAAAATGGTTGACCTTTAAATTGATACCAATTATGTTGTTGTGTGTACTCGAATGTGGGAGTTACACTTAAATATTTACAGGTGCTTACTACACTATGTGGAAATAAAGCACTGATGACTTTGAAATTTTCCATGAGGATCTAGGTATTGTCAAATTTCAGCGATGTTCAGATTATTATATTGGGATGAAGTGGACCGAAAATTTAATTTTTTATGTTTTTTTTTTTTTTGAGTCGATCTTTAGGCCACAATTGAAAGCCGAACATCACCACACAACCCACGGTGAAAGGAATCTGGACAAGTAATTAGTAGCGCTGCATTGAAATAATAATATAAATAATATTTGTTGAGCTCTAATCGTCCAATACCGCGAAATAATGCCCAAGCTCAGAATATAGAACCACAGAAAGTTAATTTTTCGTGGAAGTTGTGTAGGGTATCATATGGTCGGCCCCGTTTGACTATACTGCTCCGCTCACTGGTTTTATTTTATTTCAAAGCAAATGTGTAGATCTTAATAGGTAAAAGATTATTGAAGAGAAAACCAATTGGTTCAAAATGATTGGCGTTCACATGATGTATAAGTATTCCGACAAGAACTTACTATTTTTTCCGCTAAGTATAATGTATATTTTTTCCCCCATTTTAGTCACATTTGTTAAACTTCGAGTAATGAAAATTGATATAAAACTATATTCAGCTAGCTGAATTTATAATTTTATTAGCTGAATTAATGTTTTAGTCGCATTTGTTAAATTTCGAGTAATGAAAGTTGATATAAAACTATATTCAGCTAGCTGAATTGTTTATATTGTTTGCTGAATTAAAGTTTTAGTTACATTTGTTAAGTTTCGAATAATTAAAATTGCTATAAGGCTTTATTCAGCCAGCCGAATTAAAGTTTTCGTCATATTTTTCAAATTTTGAGTAATGAAAATTTTAGTAAAAATATATCCAGCTAGCTGAATTAAAGTTTTAGTCACACTTGTTAAAGTTCGAGTAGTGAAAATTGATATAAGAGCTCTCAGCTAAAGTTTTCATCATATTTTTTCAAATTTTGAATAATGCAAATTGTTGGAAAACTAAATTTAGCCAGCTGAATTGATGATTTTGTTAGCTGAATTAGATTTTTAGTAACATTTGTTAGATTCTGAATAATGAAAATTGATATAAAGCTATATTCAGCTAGCTGAATGGATGATTTTGTTAGGTGAACTAAATTTTTAGTCATATTTGTTCAATTTCGTTTTTGAGAAAAAACCAAAAAGTCATAACCCTACTCTTCATACTGTACCATTTTTGGGTAGGAATAATATTGGTATAAGCAGGTGAGATTTTCTTTCTCAAATAAAAAATAATGGTTACGTCAAATTTATGGAAATTTGTCTACATATGTAATTTTTTGACTTAATGGGGGAGGTCCTCCCATTCTCGATTATTAATTTTCAAGATTTTCATTGGGCTGGTAAATGAATACCAATACATGATAAGGGTTCTAACTTTACACATATATAATTTAATATTTAAAAGAGAAGAAAAATAATTTGCAAATTTTTGTTGTTGTTGTTTTTAAAGAAAAGTCCTTGTTTTTGATAGTGGGCATGATAACTCCTGGAACATCGGAATTCGGAAATCCCAAGTGTGTTAGAAAGAGTACATGTCTGGCTATCGCATGAATTATGACTATTGATTTCGTTCAAAAATTTTAAAAATGGCGATCTTTGAAAAATAATTCAGCTATTTTTTACCACAAACTATGTTAAGAAATGAGAAAGTTCTTCACCGATTGGTTTTATCCTAGTTCATACGATAGCTATAAACTCACAGAGAAACGTGTCAAAATTTGGAACCGAATGGATTATTAGTTTTTAAGTTATCGTGCCAGCCATTCGTAAAACACTGCTTCGAGAAAAATGTGTCTAAAGTTTGAGAATCACTCTTGCCGGCACTGGATGCTGACACAATAAATCGACTATATCTTCAAGAGTTCTTGAGATTTTCACATGAAATTTTGTAGAGACATTCTCGATTTAGTGTAGAATCGAAAAACTAAATAAACATTTTTGGCACCCTTTTTTCATTCAAAAGTGAAAACTGTGGTATGTATAGTGTTCGTCGGTATAGGATCAATATTTCACTGTGTTAAAAACTCTTGGGGCCCCACAAAGCTATAATACCTTAATAAGGAACGATAGCTAATCGGAATATATAGTCAGATATTAGATTTATTACCTTTTTTAAGTAAAAAAAATACAAAAATATTTTCGCAAAAAAAAATTAGCAAAATGACAGACATATGTAATTTAATTTTTGAAAAATTCATTATTTTCGACTAGTAAAGTGTTAAAATTTGAAACGGGTGGGGTTATTAGTTTTTGAGTTTTCGTGCCTGCCAGTTGTAAAAAACCTGTTTCGAGAAAGACACTCTTACCGTCACTTGATGCTAAAACAAATAATCGGCTATATCTTCAAGAGTTGTTGACATTTTTACTTACAATTTTAAAGAGACACTTGAATTGGAAACCAAATTTCAATTATTTGAAACCGAACTTTGCACATCGTAATATTATTACCTAGCCTAGATCGAGTCCGGAGATGAGGCCCATCGGTTCACTCATTCTGGTACCTCCCTCAAAGGGTCAACATTTTAAAAACTTGTAAATTTCATTTGAAGCGAATTAAAAACCCGATTTTATCCATTATTTGCATATCGTCCACAATTGTATCTGCCTTGGCTCCAAACATAACATAGCTATTGTTTAGAAGCCTTTCCATTCTCAAAGTGTAAATGTTTGGTACGGTTAATGATCCGATAGGATCATTGGACCTTACGAAAATGGTGAATAGATGTTTAATCTATCGATAGGTGATTTATGATTTTTTTTTATAATTGGCTTCGAATTATATTTATCTAGATATATTGGGATTTACTTGGAACAAGGCGGCTCTACGTGTCAGAAAAGGAACAAAACCCTTGCTAAAGATAAGATCTGTGCCAACAGCCTTATGTCGATTCAAGACCTCAAACATAAAATTCATTAGCATATTGAGAACGTGGAGCAGCAACCCAAATGGCGTCGCATATAAAGAAATGCAATCGATCAAAATAAGATACCTAAACTGAATTGTAAATATTAGGTTGGGGAAAAAGAAATTCATTATCGAAAATGTCGATAAAATCGAAGAAATGATCGGCATGTTAGCAGTTGTTGCATCGCCCAGGAGCTTATAATCGACCATAAAACTGTTTTAAACCATTTACACAAAGCTGTATTCAAAAAGAAGCTCGATGTTTGGGTGCCACACCAATTAACAGAACGGTGCATATTTGGCCCAAATCCGACATTCCGAAGCATGTTAAATCCTATAGTTTATATAAAAAAATGGATTTATTTTACCCCAACCTAATATGAACGTCAAATATTAATCGATTTCCCGACCAATGTTCATAAATTATGTGGCTTTTCATGGAAGATATAAAAGATAGATATAAGATATAAACTTAGTTTGAGAGGAGTCAGAAATGGATGATTTGATATCAACAATTATTTGTGAAGTTCTAGATTTAGGACGACATTTTGGGAAAAAATTGTCTAACATGATAATGTTGAAAATCAAAACTTCCATAATTGGTTTACACAATTTTATGAAAACTCTATCTATCGTGTAAATCGAGGGTAATGTGCATACTTAATATCACATCTTCATGAAAAGGTGCCCACGTAGTGATTTTAAAGAGGATAATCAATTTATGTATATTTAGAAAGCGAGGTCACTGTTCGTGTTCCGGGTGTAATTTTTGGTGTAACGCCCAAGTAATGATACCGATCGATTTTAGATATTTGAGGGCTTTACTGATATTTACAGAGAATTTCCACATTACTTAAAAATTTGATGTATCGGGAACCCAAGAATGTGCTCAAAATAGCGAATGAGAACAATGAGAACAAATAATCTTGACCAAAAATATCACTATTCGTCTACTTTTTGGGGTAGTCCACGTACACTACTACAACTCATTATTCGGCAATTCGGATACTTTTTTCTGTAGATATTTTCATAATTGATATTTTGGATTTAAATTCGGTGACAAATTTTTATAATGAAAAATTGTCAAAACCGTCCCCGATCGGATAGTCTCCATATAATGAAGATTTCGGACAGGTTTTTCAACCGAGTTAGGATAACGGTTTGTCTATAATTTGGAACTCCGGGACATTATTTGGTAAACAACTTCTGCACAGAACATTTCCCATATAAGCTCATGTGTCTATTGAGTCCCCATGACGGCGTATTAATTAATATATTTTCGGAACACAAACATTTTCTCTCGACGTTTTATTTTGACGGCATTACCATATGCTAAAAGCCCATGCGAAAACTATATATTATATAGATAGATTTTGTTATGAATAATTGTCAAGTAAAACACCATATTGACAACATTGTTTTTGTTGATTTTCCCACTGTTGCTTTTGTTGTTGTACACAACAGATTTATTTTATTTTTGTTATTGTAACGATTTTTACTCTTCTTCTTCCTTTGGTTTGACGATGTTGTTATGGTTATGGATATGTGGTGGGGAGGCTGAGGAAGAGTGAATTGGTTGGATTAGGTCAAAATTTCATGTGCGTGTTTGTTTGTTTGTTTGGATGGATGGGTGACTAGTTGACTTGGGTGTTTTTCTTTTTGTCGTAGCGTCATCGTCATTTTCCCAGAGAGCTTTCGTATGAAAATGCGGCGGCTGTCGTCTGAGGTTTTTCTTTGCTGTTTTTTTTCTGTTATTCTATTTATCACTCACTATTAATCGGAGAAATACATGTGAAATAATGTGAGTGCAAGAGTGTGTGTGTTGGTTCGAACAAAGAGCATTGCGAGAGAGAGAATATTTCCGTATGACTGTGCATGCCATTGGATTGGCTGACTATATGGCTGACTGGTACTGCTGCTGCTGCTGAGTGTGTTTATGTTGTGAGTTTCGTATTTTCCCGTTAAGTGTTTTTGCTTTGCCATTGGTTTTCGGCACCAAAAAGTTTTGCTTCATTGCGGTGTTACGTGTTACGTGTATCAGACGCCACGGCGGCGTCATTTTTTCAAACAATAAAAAAAAGGATTTCTTTGATTTTTTATTTTTCACAATAACAAAAACTAACCAACCACTTAACAAATTAAAAAAAAAATCGAAACTAAAATAAAATAAAACAACATAAAAATTAAATAAATACTAAACGGAAACGGTCATCAAGTGCGAGAAAAAATAAAACAAACAAAAAAATTGTTCAAAATTGATATTATATTTTGTGAAAGCAAATCAAGAAGAAGCATCAGCTGAAGTATGAGTAATGTGTGATAAAGTGTCCAAAAAATAAATGCTAAAATAATTAAAAGGATTACAAGTCAGTGAGAAAATTGAAAAAAAATCGAAGTGTTATGAAAAGAAAAATAATAAAGTTCAAATAATCAATTTCAAAGTGTTTAAAAAGAAACCTAAACAAATAGCCTTTTTTGCAAACCTCGCTCCAAATATCCACTTTACTTAAAATTTTCCCCCATCCCCAATCAGATTTGCAGAAATAATTCCAGATTGCTGTAACCAAAAAAAAAAAAAATAAGAAAATATCGTGGAATGGTAAAAAAGAAAACAAAAAAAGGAATTCAAAACAATAACCACACACACACAAGGAACCCCTTGGTACCAAATTCCAAAACCAAAACACACACAGAAAATTAAAAAAACGACAACAAAACAAAAATCAATTGTGTTACGTTATGCGTTTAGAAGACGAGAAAAACAAAGTTGTTGGTGGCTTTGCTTATTCATTTCAGTGTTGTTGTTTTTTCACCTACCTTCTCTTTTTTTATACTATTGTGTATGTCGTCTATATTCCACTAAACCACTACTACTACAACTTCGTTGGTACCCCCTACGATGATGATCAAAGTGTCATGTTTTCATTTTTTGTATTTGTTTTTTTGTTGTAGTAGTGGTTGTATTTTGCCTTTATTTAAGTAAGTACAAATTTATATGCAAGTGATAGCGGTCTCTTTGCCCAAGTGTATTTGAGTGTGTGCGTTTCTATATAAACATCAAGCCTTTTCTATTGTTGGTTTTGTAAAGATTTTTGTCGGCAGTTATTTTAGTTTCGGCAAAAGTCGTAAAAAAATTAGCCAATAAAGTCGAAAAGAATAGCTAGTCAAACAAAATGTTACAATCGATGTGTTGTAACCCCAAAACCACTATCTACGACTTTTATATATGGAATGAAATCATTTCTTTTGAATGAAGGGACGAACATTAAAACCAGAAACTCTTAAAGATATAGTCGGAAGCTTCAGGAGGCGATATATTTAAACTAATTTTTAGCCAAAATTGTGTTTCCAGTTTACTCAAAAACTATAAATCCAATCCGGGCGGTTTAAAATTTAATATTATATTTTATATACATATGTATATAACAATAGTATGAAGTAGGTTAAACATGGCACTATTACACTGTGTAACACAAAAACGTAATTATCTGAAAATTCTAAAAAATTATGTTAGAGGGGCTAAAAATAGAAGATACGTATATCACACGTATATACAGTGGCTCCATCGCATAATCGGACAAAAGTTTTTCTAATATAAATGTATTCTGAACATTAAAAAAGAGTTAAACATATATTTTTTTTATATTGGTAGTTTTCGTTATATTAAGGTTCTGTTTACTGACGAAAGCAAATTTAATTTGCACGGTTCAGATGGAAAGATGTATGTGTGGCGTAAGCCAAATGCTGAATTTAATCATAAGAATACAAAAGCCACTGTTAATCACGGAGGAGGTTCTGTTATGGTTTGGGGCTGCATGTCGAGTGCGGGATTAGGCAATTTGCATTTTATTGATGGTAAAATGGACAAATTTGTCTACCTCAAAATTTTAAAACAAAATGTAAAGCAAAGTGCAGACAAATTGGGTATCGCGAACAACTTTGCCTTTTATCAAGACAACGATCCCAAGCACACATCAGGTGTTGCAAAGCTTTGGTTGATCCATAACTGCCCCAAACTTATACAAACACCTGCACAGAGCCCAGACCTTAACGTAATTGAGCATATTTGGGAAGAATTAACTAGGAGAGTGTATGAGAAAAAATTTAACTCCTTAGTACAGCTTAAGGAGGGCTTTACTGAAATCGTGGAACTCTATAGAGCAGGAGGTAAGCCAGAATTTGGTCAAATCAATACCGAATCGTTTACAGGCCGTTCTGGACAACAAAGGATATGCAACTAAATATTAATTTCTCAATTTTTTGCATTTTTTAACATTGATACTTTGCTTTGTCCGATTTTGCGTTGAACACAATAAATTGAGTTAATTTTGTTTTTCTGGCGAAATTTACTGTTATCACTAGGAAAGTTGTTGTTTTTTGTATTGTTCAGAAATAAAAGTAAGTAATGTGTAAATAAAAGTAAAAAAACTACACATTTAGACAATTTCTTTGAAATGTATAGCATTATTATATCTGACAACCACATGTCCGATTATTCGATGGAGCCACTGTATATACGTATATCAGCATTTTGAAATTTTACATCAGGACGTAAACTAAAATGGCGTGGCAATATTTCCAATTTCCAAGATATTTGAAAATATCCGGATTAACATTTCTCCATATGGTGTTTTTGGCAATATTACTGATATAAATGTGAGGGCACTTTCCAATTAATTTGGGAAGAGTGCAAATTGTATCAGAATAGGAAATTAGCTTTATATACACAAATTAGAGATAAAAAAAAAATATAGAATTTACAAAATATTTTCTTTTGTAACTAAAAGTGAAATTCGATGTAGAAAAATATTGAAATGTGGCCTTAATGATGATTTTGACACATTTCTACAAGGTGCTTAATTAAATCTTACTTTATTAGTAATTCACTTTTTACTTTGAATTTCGGAGAAAGTCTATTGAATATAAATATATAGATTGTTTTGAGACTCATAGTAGAATGTGGCATAGAATATTGAACCCTTCGACACCATAAGGTCCATGTTACTTTTATTCAATTTGTTGAAAAGAGTATTGGAAATGTCAATTAAAAATGAGCTTCTTTTTTGGAAAATTTTATTCTAAATTTACATTCGGTACATATATTATATATACCGATTTCTCTTGTTCACTGACTTATACTAAAATTTGATGGAGAATTTTTTTATCATTTATACCATGCTTCTAAAACAGCATCTAGTGGGAAAAATTGGTACAAACGCCGAATAAGATCGGTTTTAAACCAAAAATGTTATATTATTTATATGGGTGACGGGACCGACCATATGATACAACCTACACAACTACCACGGAATCTATATTCCGACCCTGGGCTATATTTCGAGATATTTGACCCCTTTGCTGGTTAGAGGCCAACAGCTCCTCTATCTTACCATGGCATATTTCCAAATATTGTTTTTCCGGGTTGAACATTTACGGCTAGGAAGCAAATTTTGTAATTTTACATAGAAAGGTATTGATTGATCATTTCAAAACAGCCTTTCCAATTTGTTGGATAATACGTCGTGATGTACTACTTATAAGTGCGACTTCTAGAGCGACTATTCATCCTCTAATATCATCCGTTCACCACCACAAATTATAGATGTTGTCCGTGATCATAACTGGAACTACATGTAAAATTTCAAAGCGATCAGCGCAAAATGTACGCGTAATGGTAATGGGAATACTAAACAATATCAGATACGTAGATCTCTTTAAATATTAACGTATAAGACCGTTATCCGATTACATACAGCCATATAATTGGAATCAATTTAAAGGCGAACCACTCCCATTGATATACTTATAATTTCTCCGGTCTATGTCCACTATGAGGAAATATATACGCCATAGAATGCAAATTTTGCCCTTTTTCACACAAAAGTCAGGGCTAATTTGGCCCGCTGAATATTAACGGATCTTCATCAAAACAGTCATGGCTATTCTTTGGTCAGATCCCCTTCTCTGTGTAAAATTTCGAGATGTTTGGGCCATATTTGTCCAGAAAAACCGACAAAAGTTAAGTATTTGTTCCATTCCATACCCTAAATATAAGCAGATATTTACCAAAAATAATAGGTATATTTATTGCCGAGAACATGTCGTAAATGCAAAAAAATCGTGAGTATTGGTCCATAACTGTGGTCCTTTAATAAATCGTAATCTGAATAATTTCTATTATTTACTTAAATAATGTATTCCTATTGAATTATATAATATCTAAAAAATATGAAATGAATATGTTCTATAGGTAATTTTTAGTAATGTAGAAATTGGTTTTCCAAAGATGAATACGCATATTTATCAATTCACTTAAATTTTTAAAATTATATATTAAACAAAAAAATGGCTTACCTTCTTTTATTATTATTATTATTTTTTTTTATTTTTTTATTTTTTTTTTTTTTTTGTCAATATGACCCTTCGAATTTCATTCAAATTGTTTTCTTTTGCTTACGTCTTCCAAATTTCAATAGCAATAAAAACAAATAAAATTTCTTCTTATTGAAATTTTTTGTACAAACATACACCCAAGATCATTTCCTCAATAATTCATCAACATTTATAACACAAGAGTCAACTACTGTTCAATTCAATTTAAATCTCTGCACATAAAATCTTAAACATTTCAATTCCAAAAAAACAAATATTAATGGGAATATAGCTTTGAAAATAAAAATAAAACAACAATCCGTAATAAATCCATCAGATTGTAATAAAAATTCCCAACAAATTCAAACGAAAATATTTTTATTTCTTGATTTGGGAAATTTATTTTGTGAACACTTAAAGGAAATATAAAAAAATATAGTGTTTGTGTAGTTAAATGAGTAATATAGGGAAATAAATATTTTGATTTTATTTTGAAATCGATTTCCTACAAAGAATATAGATTGAAATGACATTGACGATATGACGTTAGAGACTAAAATTAGAAATTGTATTTATTTAAGTAATTATACCCTACACAACTATGTTATCACGGTATTATAGCTTTGTGCAGCCCCAAAAGTTTGTAACGCCGCGAAATATTGGTCCTAGACCCACCTTTAAGTATACCAATCGTCATACCTCGACTAGCTGGGTCGATCTAGACATGTGTGTCCGTCTGTCCATTATAATTTGTAAATACGATACAGGTCACAGTTATGGACCAATCTTCACGAAATTTTGCATGTAGGTCGGATTCGGGCCAATGAGAACCCCTATTGTTTTGGGTAAATATCGGTTAATACTTAGGGGATGAAATGGACCAAATACTTAATTTTTTTCGGGTTTTCTGGTCGCTCTAGAGGCCGCATTTATGGTCCGAACATCGTGAAATTTTACATGGAGAAGTGGATCAGACCAAAGTATAACCATGCCTGTTTTGATAAAGATCGGTCATTATTTAGTGGGTCAAATTGACCCTGACTTTTGTGTGAAAAATGGCATTTGTATTCTATGGCGTATATATTTACTCCTGAAGGGCATATACCCGAGAAGTTGACAATATATACAAGAGGATTGGTTGACTTTAAATTGATATCGTATGTACTCGGATGTGGGAGTTACACTTAAATATTGATAGGTGCTTACGTACTCAGATATTATTTACTAACCCATTATTACACTAGAGGGCGGAAATATAGCACAGATTGCTTTGAATTGTCCATGTCCAAAATCATCCTTTCAATCAAATTATATCAAGCAATTTCTGAGTATATAATTATTTGTCTTTATAATTGATCTAAACGAATATTTGTATATGAATAGATTTAGTATTTGGTTTGATAAAGGTGTCATGCGATTCTAGTATTTCAAACGATTTAATTTTATTCATATAGCCTGTACTCTTTTAAGGATGTAAAAGACATCAATACCAATTCAAAACAACATCAGCGCCAAATTCGTATTCTATAACAGTACCTAATAGAGATGCTAATACAGATGGTGGAATTATAACAAGAGCAAATATTACATGATGTTGATGATATGCAGGATGTTTAGAATTAAAAAAAAATGTGCGGAAAATGCCCGAATTTTCCTTTAGAATATTAAGGGGGCAAAAAATACAAACAAGTTAAAATTTTTTTATTTCTACCATACATCGCTGTGGACAGAATAGTGAGGATATTCAAAATGGGACAGATCTGTTTTGGTACATTGTGGCTAAAATCTACACAATACTTCAAGATGGACCCATACCAAAAATCTGCAAATCTTTTGATAAAAAGACCTCCAGGTATTCGATTCGTATTCGTCCAAGTCTCCAATTAGAATACCTACAGAGATGAGCTCAATGTCTTTGATAAGAATTTCTCAGCGAAGGGTGTAGCCAAAACCTTTGTTTATATTGCGAACAGGCAGACAAACTGCTAAGCCTACAATTATATGCCTGATCCAAAATGTTCGGGTTCTGTGGTAAATATATCGGGCTAACTATTTTGAGCCTCAAACAATCTCCAACATATTTGTGCCATTTGTGCCCAGACAGGTTAGTCTTTCCAGACACAGATCCAAAATGTTCGGGTTCTGTGGCAAATATATTGGGCTGATTATTTTGAGCCTCAAACAATCTCCAACATATTTGTGCCATTTGTTCCCAGACAGGCTAGTCTTTCCAGACACAGAAGGGTCTTCTCGGGCTCGGGTGCCTATATCCATGATTCGTTAATGTGAAAGCTTCAACATATTCAAAATTTCTTTGCACCAATTGACGCGAGCCTTATTTTGAGTGATTTTCAAATATTGGGGGGAAGAAAATACAGGTATTCATCCCATATCGAACATTTTCCGCTAGAAGAAAAGCAGAAATAAGTCTCTATCCCACGGTATGGTATCAACGTTCTGTGGCACAACGGTAGTTTTTGGATGACCATTACGACCTATGTCCTTTAGCGAAGATCATCCACGATTGAATTCAATAACATAGAATTTCAAAAGATATGTAGGATGGTGCTTCATGTCAATTACGACCTCTAGTGTAGTAATGGTAATATTAAACAATAACAGAAAAAAATCCTATTAGATAGGACAATAACATCTGTATACTATCAACTTTTCCGCTCGAAATCCTTCATTAAAACCGTCATGCTTATTCTTTCTCTGGGTATAATTTCATGATGTCCGTCTCATAATTGCTACCTCTAGGGCGACCAGAAAAAAACTATAAAAATAAAGTTCTGGGTTCATTTCATTCTCTAAAAATTAGCCAATCAAAAGCAATAGGCGTCTTCGATGGCCCGAACATGTCTGCCTTTCAGGAGTAAATATATCCACCATAGAATACAAATTTTGTAATTTTTCACACAAAAGTCGGAGTTTATTCGACCCACTAATTATTGACCGATCTTCATCAAAACAATCATGCTTGTCTATAGTCAGATCCCCTTCTCTGGGTAAAATTTCTTTATGTTCGGATAATAATTGCGGCATCCACAACGATCAGAAAAAACATAAAAAATAATGTTTTTGATCCATTTTATTCTCTAAATATTAACGGATTATTACCAAAAACAATAGGGGACGTTTTTGGTCCCAAACCTTCCCACATGCGAAATTTTCGTGTTTGGTATATAACTGTGGTCTGTATTGTGTTTATAATAATGGAAAGGCGGACGGACACACATAGGTATACTAAAAGTTGGGTCTAGGACCAATATTTCGATAGATTTCTCGCAAAGTATCGATCAAACAATTTCAGATGTATGCTCGTTGAAACGGTGACATTTCAGTTGTGAGTTACAGGGTATTAAAATTGGAAATGAACAAAAAGAAAATACGGTATATTTTGTGTTTTTAAATTGTGCATGGTGTTTATGGTTCCGATACTGCGCATTTTTGGTTTCGTAGTTTCCGTCCAGGAATTTTTTATGTCAAATATGAACCTCGCACAGGTAGGCTGGTCAATTTCGGAGAAATGATCGATCGATTGGCATGTTAGCAGTCGTAAAAACGCCCAGGAGCTAAAAATCGATTATAAAATTGTTTTAAACCATTTAAAATTGACCAGAAACGGCCATAATTGGCCAACAGAAGAGATGTCGTGTTCCACCAGGACAACGCTAGGACACACACATCTACAGTGACTCGCCAGAAACTTCGGGAGCTTGGTTGGGAAGTTTTAATGCATCTGCCATACAATCCGGACTTTGCACCAAGCGATTATCCCCGTTTTCTTGCATTGCAAAATTTCATTAATGATAAAAAATGGTATTTAGGGAGGATTGTGAAAATCGACTAATAGATTTTTTTGGTAATATAGAGAGCAGGACTTCTATGAGAGAGGTATTATTCAGTTACCTTTAAAATGGCAACACTAGGACACACACATCTACAGTGACTCTCCACAACCTTCAGGAGCTTGGTTGGGAAGTTTTAATGGATCCGCCATACAATCCGAACTTTGCACCAAACTATTATCATCGTTTTTTGCATTGCAAAATTTCATTAATGATAAAAATATGGTATTTAGGGAGGATTGTAAAAATCGACTACTAGAGATTTTTTTGCAAATAGAGATCAGGACTTCTATGAGAGAGGTATTATGCAGTTACCTTTAAAATGGCAACAAATCATACAACAAAACGGTGCCCATAGTCATATAGTTCGGATAAAAATAATGTATTTAGTTTTCCCCAAACCTAATATCCAACATACACATAATTTGGCATCCAGTGTATATCATATACAAGCAAATGCGTGGTTTTAGGTCTCTTTGTAAATTGTAATTGTATCCTCATAGCATACTTGCATTTGTTCCATTTTCATAAGCCTTCTCATTTTTTGTTATTTGCAATTACCGAAAATACAAAAAAATATAATAATTTGTTTTCCCAAAAATATAAAAAACCCCATGATACGAAAGAAAAAATCTCTTAAATCCATTTTATGTACCACATAACGTATGAGTATTGACAATTGGCAATTTATCACTTATACGCCCCAATAAAACTCAATTTAATTTCATGCCAAAATAACAAAATAAAAAAAAAACACCAAAAATGTAAAGCAAATTTCGATAAATCCAACTTGGCAGAATCACAACAACAAAACAAACGAAAACAACAAATGTGACATTTCGCTTATACAATGAATAAAACCGAATAAAAAACAGCAGCAACAACACCAACAAATTAAAGTAATTTCCTACAAGAAGAAGAAGAGGAAGACAATTGGTCTCCACAATAAATAATTGCCTTGTCTTAACAATAAATTGATGTTTAACAACGGAATAACAGATTTAAATGAATGACAAATCAAATGCGACGAAATGATGTGGAATAAAAAAAAAATTAAAAGATTTTTGGCAAATATTTGCCAAAGAGAAATTTTTGTTTTTATACGAATAAGTCAATTCGAAAGCACTTGAGCAATGTAAAGCGTGCATATAAATTTTCGAGAAAAACAACAATTACAATTTTTAAGGATAAAAACGTCTTTAGACACACTTTTAACAAGAATCCAGACACACACTCGAGAGAATAGAATAGAAAAATAACAAAAAAAAAGAAAAACTTTTAGACACTGAGAAGACAAGCCAATAGACGGTTAATGACGAACACCAACAACACATTCACATGAATTGTGGGATTAGTAGCTGCATGCCTCCTCCCGTGACTTCTTCTCCATTCTTCTCCCCACCAATATTTTATGAACCTCTCTCCACGATAGGTTTTCGTTGTTGTTGTTCTTATTTAAACAAATGGTTAGATGTCAAAAGCAGAGGGTCTTAAAATAAAATATCTCTAAGGCTGGAAAGAAAGCATGAAAACTGCCTTAGGCAAAGTAAAGAACAAGTCATGTAAAGAAAGGAAAAACGAACGAAAAAACACAAAACGTTGTATAAAAAATGTGCAGCAAAAGCAAACACACGATGACATTGAAACCCTAAAAAAATGTTGAACAAACATTTCATGTACGCCAAGCTAAGCCATGTTTAATTTGAACCCTTCTGTCACGAAGGGGGAATGATGGGGATCCTCCTCACCATCCTCTTCAATAGCATAATATTTATTTTAGTTGTTGGCATATATTTATGTATTTAGTTACAAAGGCGTGGTAGATATTCGAAAATATGTTTAGATTTTTTTGTTTGTTTGTTCGTTGGAATAATCTACACGAAAAGTGATTTTAAATTCCATTTGTCGTTGCGAAACATTGGTTTGAAGTATAAACAAGCCACAATCCAATAAAAATATAATGATGTGAGATATAAATCACTTATTTTCTTTAATATTAGATTTAGATAGGTTTTTAAAGGACACTCAGAGCTCTAGGCGTGGATTTTTAAAGAATATATTTTCCAAAGGACACTCAGAGCTCTAGGCGTGGATTTTTAAAGAATATCTTTTCCAAGGACACTCAGAGCTCTAGACGTGGATTTTTAAAGAATATCTTTTCCAAAGGACACTCAGAGCTCTAGGCGTGGATTTTTAAAGAATATTTTTTCTAAAGGGCACTCAGAGCTGTAGGCGTGGATTTTTAAAGAATATTTTTTCTAAAGGGCACTCAGAGCTGTAGGCGTGGATTTTTAAAGAATATTTTTTCTAAAGGGCACTCAGAGCTGTAGGCGTGGATTTTTAAAGAATATTTTTTCTAAAGGGCACTCAGAGCTGTAGGCGTGGATTTTTAAAGAATATTTTTTCTAAAGGGCACTCAGAGCTGTAGGCGTGGATTTTTAAAGAATATTTTTTCTAAAGGGCACTCAGAGCTGTAGGCGTGGATTTTTAAAGAATATTTTTTCTAAAGGGCACTCAGAGCTGTAGGCGTGGATTTTTAAAGAATATTTTTTCTAAAGGGCACTCAGAGCTGTAGGCGTGGATTTTTAAAGAATATTTTTTCTAAAGGGCACTCAGAGCTGTAGGCGTGGATTTTTAAAGAATATTTTTTCTAAAGGGCCGCTATCGAGGATCTAGGCGGCTATCAAGGATCTAGGCGTGGATTTTTAAACAATATTTTTAAGGCGACTATTAAGGATACAGGTGAGGATTTTTAAATAATATTTTTAAGGCGACTATTAAGGATACAGGCGTGGATTTTAAATAATATTTTTACGGCGACTATTAAGGATAGAGGCGAGGATTTTGAAATAATATTTTTAAGGTGAATATTAAGGGTACAGGCGAGGATTTTTAAATAATATTTTTAATATAATACTATTTTTAAGGCGACTATTCAGGATCTAGGCGTGGATTTTTAAAGAATATTTTTAAGGCGACTATCCAGGATCTAGGCGTGGATTTTTAAAGAATATTTTTAAGGCGACTATCAAGGATCTAGGCGTGGATTTTTAAAGAATATTTTAAGGCGACTATAAAGGGTCTAGGCGTGGATTTTTAAAGAATATTTTAAGGCGACTATCAAGGATCTAGGCATGGATTTTTAAAGAATATTTTTAAGGCGACTATCCAGGATCTAGGCGTGGATTTTTAAAGAATATTTTTAAGGCGACTATCAAGGATCTAGGCGTGGATTTTTAAAGAATATTTTAAGGCGACTATAAAGGGTCTAGGCGTGGATTTTTAAAGAATATTTTTAAGGCGACTATCAAGGATCTAGGCGTGGATTTTTAAAACTTATTTTTAAGGCGACTATCAAGGATCTAGGCGTGGATTTTTTAAATTTATTTTTAAGGCGACAATCAAGGATCAAGGCGTGGATTTTTAAAACTTGTTTTTAAGGCGACTATCATGGATCAAGGCGCTGATTTTTAAAACTTGTGTTTAAGGCGACTATCAAGGATCAAGGCGCGGATTTTTAAAACTTGGTTTTAAGGCGACTATCAAGGATCAAGGCGTGGATTTTTAAAACTTGGTTTTAAGGCTACTATAAAGGATCAAGGCGTGGATTTTTAAAACTTGGTTTTAAGGCTACTTTTTAAGGCGACTATCAAGGATTCTTAAAGTAGACTTTCAGGTGTGGATTTTTAAAGAATATGTTTAAGGCGACTATAAAGGATCAAGGCGTGGATTTTTAAAACTTGTTTTTAAGGCGACTATCAAGGATTTTTAAAACTTGTTTTTAAGGCGACTATCAAGGATTTTTAAAGTAGACTTTCAGGTGTGGATTTTTAAAGAATATGTTTAAGGCGACTATCAAGGATGTAGGCGTGGATTTATAAAGAATATGATTAAGGCGACTATCAACGATGTAGGCGTGGGTTTTTAAAGAATATGTTTAAGGCGACTATCAAGGAATTTTAAAGTAGACTTTCAGGTGTGGATTTTTAAAGCAGACTTTCAGGCGTGATTTTTTAAAAGAGTCTATCAGGTGTGGTTTTTTAAAGGTGACTTTCAGGCGTGGATTTTTAAAGGAGACTTTCAGGCGCGGTTTTTAAATGCAGACGTCAGTCTTTCCCGTGAGCATTTTTAGAGATGTGTTAAAGAACTACAGGCGGGAAGCTGTTGGAGATTTTGTTTAATGCTCAAACGGTGATATTGAACGATTTTTTGAGATGGAAGTGTGGATGAATTTGATGGAGACTTTGAGATGTGAAGGCTTTCAGTCGTGGATGTTCAAAGGAGGCTTTAAGTCGTAGAGTTTAAAGGAGACTTTGAGACATGCATTTTTAGGAGATTTTTAAAGAAGGCGTTCAGGCGCGGTTTTTAAATGCAGACGTCAGTCTTCCCCGTGGCATTTTTAGAGATGTATTGAAGAACTTCAGGCGGGAATTTGTTGGAGATATTTTTTAATGCTCAAGCGGTGATATTGAACGATTTTTTGAGATGAACGTGTGGATTCAAACACTCTGCGCGTGAATTTTCGTTGGAAGTCGATAGACGCATTTAAACTGGTTATTAATGGGAAGTTTATAGAAGCTCTAAGCGAGAATATTTATAGGGAGAATATAGGGATCTGGATGTGTGTTTTATATGAGGTCTAAGCGTTTTTTTTTTTTTTTTTTTTTTGTTGGAAGTCGATAGACACCTTTAAAGTGAATATTTATGTCAAGTTTATAGAAGTTCTAAACGAGGATATTTATAGAGAGAATATAGGGACCCTAAGCGTGATATTTTTGAGGAGTCTGTATAAGATATATGCGTACATATTTCTGGGATGTGTAAAGGAGATCTAAGCGTGCACATTTATGGGAATTCTATAGAAGTTCAAACCGTTTTCAGGAATTTTTATGTGTAGCCCATCAGAGCTGTAATTTATGATTTTTTGTTTAGAAATGTTCATGAAAATTCTATCCGAGCCCTAAACTAGGGTTATTGAAGAATTCCTATGGGAAGTCTACCAAAGCTCTTAAGATTTTTCTTGGGTCCATCAGAGGTTAACGTAAGATTTTGTTTTTAAAAATTTTCATGAGTAGCCGATCAGAGCTCTTAGTGAGGTTTTGTTTTTACATTTTTTTTCTGGGAATTGCTTCTGCACAATTATGAAAACTGAACAAAGAATATTAAAAAAACTGCACCGATTAGCCACACTGACTGATGGGTTTCACCCCACCTCACACTACTAACCCACCGTTAATTTATACGCAACACGAAAACGAAAGGAAGTGAAAAACAGAATTAAGAAATTTACGAGAAGGTAAGAAGCTAACCATAATTCGTTTATGAATACTTTATGAGCGACCTTTACGAAGGAATATCACACAGCGCCCTCCTGCTCGTCACGGGTATGATGTTGTAGACCATAAATAAAACAGAGAGGAAGGAGAAGAAACAACAGAACAGCTCAACAGAGAGATTAAATGCGGAACTTTGAACACTGGAGAAAAGAAAAACAAGTGAATTTCTTAAATGCTGCAAACAACCACACACAGACACACTCAAACACATAAATCTTAACCACAACTCAACCACCAATGTTTGTGATTGGTTCATTACAGATGCGGTGGCTAAATGGAAAATTGAGAAATGGTGGCAACAATTTTTAAATCTGAATAACAATTTAAATAAGGATATAATTTTGTGGCGAAACAAAAATGTCAATACAATTTTTAACCTAGCAATACTATTATTTATGACGCTTCATTCGTCTGAAGAGCGTTCCGAGTTTTTTTCATTCTATTAAATATTGCATGGTTTTAAAAAATTGGGAATTCCAAAAAATACAAAGGAACCAAGGAGAGAAGATAGGGTCATGTAGGAACCATATCACATTTCTTTGGTCCCATTGTATTTTATTTCCAAAGAAACATAAATCATTTGCCATTATTTCCATTGATTTATAATCGATGACCTCTGACGGGTGCTATCTGTTGATGTTGATTCATAGTTAAAGTAAGCGTGGGAAATATTGATTTTATCCCTATAAATTTCTGTCACCACAATTTTTATTTATTCGTTTTTTTTTACTTCAATTCTATTGTTGCTGTAATAATATTCGATTTTTTTAACTTTATTCCTCGTTTTTTTTTATTTTTACAATTTTTTTTTAAATGTCACGCGATTTCATTGTTATTTTCTCTCCTTTCGCTTTGTATTTATTTTTCAAGTCCATTTTTTCGTCGTCGTTGTGTTGTTGTTTCAAAGTCCTTTTTGATTGTTGTTGAATAATACATGCGAACGAATTTTATTTGCATGTCTGTCGAATAGCCTTGCCTTCAAGTCGTACATACATACATACATACATACACCGATGTATAGGCTGGCTGTTGTGAAAAACAACCAACCTTGTACTCTCTTGTGTAGCTGTGTTGTGCGAAACTGTCGAACTGCTGAAAAATTAATATGATAATTAAAAATAATAACAGTCGCCACTGGTCGATCGTTTCTTTTGTTCTGGCAGACGATGGACGGACAGAGGAACGTTCCCGGGTCGTTTGGTGTGCGTGATTAAAATTATGACAAGCCATTAAATGTGGAACGACCAAACCATTTGAACGACGACCAGTCAACCAGCCGACCGACCATAGAATATTACTTTTAAATTACTGTGGCTTTATCAACACTTAGTACTAGGGGGGCTGGGGTCGGATGGTTGCAGCAATCTAAGGAAGTGTAGAAAAATGTGACGATTGTAACTAAGATTAAATATATAGGTGTGTGGAATATTTTAATGTATTCTAATAATTAATATTGCAAATAAAGTCAAACATCAGTCGACAGGAACTTTAGTTCAATTAAAAATTCAAACCAATATTTAAGTCAATAAATTCTGGATAGTGCTGGTATGAATGGTTGAGGCAAAAAATCGGATTCTAAAATTCAAAAATTTTCTAACATTTATTTGATAATAAAAATTAGTCTATCTGAAACTAAAAATTATTGATAAGAGAATTATATGAAACGATCAAGCATCGGATCGATCTTTATGGAATTGTTCATAGCGTATTCAAGAATATTCAAATAAGACAGAAATTTGTTTAAAATACAACAGAATACCGGCCTGTGGTCGATGCGGAATATTCCATTTAATAATCGCATGTATATTAAACAATATTCTCAGAAGGAATTCATACCCTTATGGTACCAGGCTCTGCAAACATCCGATGCAAGGAAATATATAAAACGCTTTTTTTGTTATGCTCATCTATAGTACAAAAAGACTTTCCTGTCATCGGTGTTTTTTTTTTTTTAAGGGGAAAACGATCTTGTGTGCAGTTTGTCATCTTCCACTTTTATATGCCTTTTGAGCTGGCCATCCTCATCCAGAACATGACGTAGTCACAGTTGTCGCTGCAGCTCGATACGTCTGACTATATGACTATGTGGTTCATTCGACGCCGATATTCACCGTCGACGCAAATCGGCCCGTAGATCGTTGAGATTTTTAATCCCAAACTCTCCAAGAGTTGTCTCATATGATTGTGCTAGTACCCATGCTTGAGATCCATATAACACAACATGTAGTATCAGCGTCTTGTAGAGTTTGAATTTGGTCTGGCGAGAGGTGGCCTTGCTTTTTTAGTTGTTTGCTCATTTGCTGGACATCACTATCCGTCGGCGTCTTATCTCCTTTTTGTTCAATCAACCCAATCATTGGGCATGCTTTCCTCTAGCCACATTGTGCTAATTATGTTCTGGGGTATTGTAGTCTCCGCCACTATTTGATACCAGAAGCTTTGCAAAATGATTATTCCAGATCTTTAACACTCTGTCTTTATCTGCCAACCAGGTTTCCATCGTCATGTGCCTGCACCAAAGGCTTCGGTTTGGCGTTTTACTCGTTGGTAAAATTTCCGGACTTTATTCTGACTCCTGTACATCTTGATTTGCTCACGTTTTTCTTGTTCTTCTTTTTCGACAGTTGGGCCAAATAAAAATTATCTTCCGATTTTTCATTAAAATCTTCTGCTGAATTTGTATGTCATGACCAGGACAGCGGTCATATGTTGTTTGTAACTCTCGTAAAATATGTCTTTAGTCTGTTCATCTTTGTCTTTGGTCGGAGCATGGGCGCAAATAAGACTGATCTAGAAAAACTTCGTTTTTATACGGATTATAGCAATTCGTTCATCTACTGGCGTGAATCTGGAGACGAGGTCTATTATTCTCCCGTTAACCATAAATGTCTCGTTTCCTGGCAGATATAATACAGGGCGTAATCGTCTGATTTACTTACGCCAATCCCTTTCCTGTAAGGCAATAATATCTGTACTTCTTGAGTACATCCTCCAAAGCGAAAACTGCGCCTGTTCTGTACAACGTGGGCATATGCCAAGTACAGATTATCAGGTCGTGGTGCTTTATATATTTGCGGGGTTAACATTGGTTTGGGTTTGATTTTCTTTTTCATAAAAAGGAGTTTTTCGAGTGTGGGCAACCCATTTTTATAGTTCTTATGGGCGAACTCGCGGCACATATTATCTCATTATTTCAACGGGTGATGAAATGAACGAGGGACCAAGATACGCCTGGGCTTTGTCATGTTAAAGCTAATCAGAGCCGTTGCTTGGTATCTATCATCCCTACGGATTTACTAAAGAAAATATTTTTAGGCGCCTCCAAGGCGTGGATGTACTAAATATTTTTTTCAATGACCTCCTAAGCGGTTTACTAAAGAATATTTTTCCAAGGACCTTCAATAAATTCACTAATGAATATTCTTCCAAAGGTCTACCAAGGCGAGGATATATTAAAAAAATTTCCAAAGGTCTACCAAGGCGTGGACTTATTAAAGTATATTTTTTCAAAGACCTCCAAGGAGTGGATTTAATAAAGAATATTTTTTTCAAAGACCTCCAAGGAGTGGATTTAATAAAGAATATTTTGCAAGGACTTCCAAAAATACCGGGTACGGTTTTATGGGGGACTGATATCTATCATCAATATTGAGAGCTCTATCGTGATTTGAAAAGATGGACGATTTAAATTTATTATGATCAATAATTAACTTTATGTCTAAAAAATACAGAAATTTTAGTGTTACAATTTTTTTAGGACTACATGTCTTCAACCGAGCATTAAAAAAATGCTCATATAATTTTAGATATGGTCCTCAGGAAGAAGGAATCGATATTTGCCTGTTTTCATCACCCTTTTCCAATTTTAGCAGATCCTTTCTCAGAAAACCTTATATCTATGTACTAATAATAAAGTATATTTATATATATTCAGCATTTTGTTTGTAATATTATTAAAATTATTACTGTTATTATTGAAATGTCAAAAAACAATTGTTTGTCAAACACACATAAATATATTAGAATTAATATACATAATTATCGTTCAATTCAACAACAAAACAACACACACATTTGTGTAAAACGCCATGTTACGATTTATTTTTGCCATTTTAACATTTAATTTCTGTTTAGCACAAAAAAAAAGAAACAACAAAACCCATGCCCTGTTACAATAATTTATTCAAAAAAGTTAATTTAAAATGCAGTAATATTACAATTTAGAGTTTATATAACCGAATGAATGAACAAATGTAATTTTAATGCAAATTTAAATTCACAAACACACACACATACACACCACCACACAACTATTCACATGCATATGCATATTTTGTTGTTTTGCTTCAATTTCAACTGCAGTAAAAGAAATTACAACAAATCCAACAACAGAAAAAATAAAGTTGTAAATGTTTTAGTAAATGGTGTTTAAATTCGTTGGCCATTATCCGCATGAGTAAACTTTGCGAAAAAAGAGCTTAAATTGCAATTTGAAATTTAAACTCTGGAAAAAAACACAAACACACACAATATACAACAACAACTATGGAAACTTTTTAAATCCACAAACCTCGTCATCCTCATCACTGTTGTGTTAAAAAAAGGGCCACCATTTACCACATTCTCCTTCCGTTTACAAGATATTAGCCCACACACGCCGGCATATGCATATGTGTGGGGGTACGTGGGTGAGTGTGGGGGTGGATTTGCTGTATGTGGCTAAGTGATGGTGGTTGTATGCATTTGCATCGAGTATATGTGATGTGTGGCCGTTGGTTTTTTATTGCCCAGAAAAAATAACAAGTTTCTAACAAACGCCGATTGTTAGTATGTCAGTAGTTTTTTTATTCGTTTTGTCATTCGTTGTTCCTGTCATGGCAATATAAAATGAAATATGACTTTTCTCACTCCTCTTCTCATGTTGAGTGTTGTTGTGGGAATGTGTATGAACATGAAAAAAAACAAGGTGGCAACATTGACACCAGGACATTGGCAATTGAGATTTTGTCTTTTATAATGGAAGACGAACATATCCGCAAAGGAAAGGTTGAAGGGTTACCATAGTAGGTATGACTTTTTATAGAATACCAGGATTTCCTTCTTATAGAAACCTTCTTGTAGAAGATCAATATCCCTTCTTCTAGAAGCCCATAAGATCTTCTTATTAAAGACCAGATGGTATTCTGACCAGAAGGTCTTCTGATAGAAAATCTTTTGAAAGATGACCAGAAGGTTCTCTGATAGAAGACCAGCAGGTCTTCTGATAAAAGACCAGAAAATCTTCTTATAAAGATGACCAGAAAGTCTTCTTTTCTTCTTCAGAAAACCTTCTTGTCTTCATTGAGAATACCTTCAGTAGGCCTATTCTGTAACTTTTAACAACATTCAATATTGTTAAACATTCTTTTGTTATTGCAAAAACAACAAAATAAACAAATGGAATTGTTGTGAAATAAACAATGTCGAATGTTGCTAAAAAGTTACAAAATAGGCCTACTGAAGGTATTCTCAATGAAGACAAGAAGGTTTTCTGAAGGACCATCATAGAGGACGAGAAGGTCTTCTCATAAAGACCAGAAAGTCTTCTTATAAAGAAGACCAGATAGGTCTTCTGATAGAAAACCAGAAGGTCCTCTGATAGAAGACAAGGAGGACTTCAGATAGGAGACCAAACGGGCAACTGATAGAAGACCAGTTGACCATCATGAAGGTCTTTTGATAGAAGGCCCAAAGGTCTTATGATAGGAGACTAGAAGAAGAAGACCGGAAGCTTTTCTGATAGAGGAAGGTCTTCTTAAAAATAAATCGAGGTCTTCTTACAGAGAAGACCAGAAGATCTTATAGAAAAGTCCAAAAGGTCTTCTTTTATAGAAGAACAGAAAGTCCTTTTTTATAGAAGAACAGAAGGTCTCCTCATAGAAGACCAGAAGGTCTTCTCCTAAAAGATCGAAGACAAGAAGGACTTCCTAAAGAGGAGGCCAGAAGGTCTTCTCATAGAAGACCAGAATGTCTTCTTTAAGTACAAGCAACATATGTCTTCTCATAGAAGACCAGAAGGTGTTCTTATAGAAGACCAGAAGGTCATCTTAAAGGAAATGTCAGATGGTCTTCTTTATAAAAGACAGAGTCTTCTCATAGAAGACCAGAAGGATTCGAGAGAAGACCAGAAGCTCTTCTTATAGAAGACCAGAGGTGATCTTGTAGAAGACCAGAAGGTTTCTGAGACAACACCAGAAGGTCTTCTATAGAGAAGACAGCTCTCAAGACAAGACGAGAAGGACTTTAATTTCAGAAGGTCTCTGAATAGAAGACCAGCAAGGTCTTGAGTAAAATCCAGAAGGTGATCTATAGAAGACCCAAAGTTCCTATGGAGAGGAGACCAGAAGGTCTTCTTAGAGAATAATCCAATCTTGATACAAGAAGACCAGAATGTCTTCTTAAAGAGAAGACCAGAAGGTCCTCTTATAGAAGTCCAGTAGGTCATCTTGTAGAAGACCCTAAGTTCTGATGATAGGAGACCAGAAGGACTTCTTAAGAAGTACAAAATCTAGTCTCTGACAGAGAAGACCACAGAAGGCCTCTGAAAAGATAATACTGATAGGTTTTCTTAAAGAAAATCTAGAGGTCTCAAGAGAAAACCAGAAAGAAACAAATACGTAACTCAACCAAACACTACAAAAA